>NC_071641.1:5392500-5590000 GCF_014839835.1 Dryobates pubescens | reverse complement strand
TTGAGTGGACATTCCGCTGTTGCAGCGCAGCCATAAAATTCAGGAACTTGTAAAGCGCTGCTCCCTCCCTCCCTCCTCTCCTTTTCCCTCCTCCTTTTCTCCCTCCATCCCTCCTCCCTCCATCCCTTTCTCCCTCCATCCATCCAAGCCCCGCTCCCGCTGTCGGGGCCGGGCGGGCGGGCGGCAGGACCGCGCGGAGTCACAGCGCCGCCCCGTGGCCACCCATCGGAGTCACCGCTAGCTCCCGTAGTAGAAGTGGGGGAAACAGTGGGTTCATCCCATCCCAGCGAGGGGACAGCACCCTGCTCACCCCCATCACCTTGGTATTCTTGTAGCCCTACAGAATCACAGTGCACAAAAATTTGTTTCCTTTTTTCCACTTTATTTTTGCAGTGAGGCGAACGCAAAGAAAAGCACCCAAATAAAAGCGGGGGGGGGGGGGGGGGGGGGGGGGAGGGACAGGGACACGACACACAAAACCAAACCCAAAAATAGCCCCAATGATGAATGTGGCAGAGAGTGCAGCAACACCCTAGCACATACCGTAGAAATCTTTGATCCTCTGCCTTGCATTGAGCAACAAAGAGCAGAGGACTTGTGATATGTAGGAGATGGGATGATTCTACCATTAGGTTCTGTCCCATTCTGGTCTGAAAGTAGGGGGGACACCACCAATTTGAGTATCATCCTCTTAAAAGGAGGATTCTTTACAGCACACCTGGCTTCTTTTAATTAGATCATGAGAGCCACTAGGATATTTTCTCCTATAGAATCCCTTATGCATAACATGGGACTTTTTAACATTAATGTTGCATTAGTGGCATTTAGAACCCATCATTGAAATAGTGAAATCTGCAAGATTCATTTTGCTATTTTTCCCCCTGGAAAATAACCCCACCACATGTCTTTCCAAGGGTTATTTATATTTATTTTCTCAAGGCAAAGTAGGAGAGGACAAAACACCCCCAAGTCAGAGTCTGTGTTGCGGTGCAGGAGCTTCCACGCAGCTCCTCAGCTCTTACAAACCATCTCAGTAACTGAAATAACCAACAAAGTTTTTTTCTCCTGGCTGCAGGTTTGCTACGAAACATTGATCAATCTGCAGGCTTGGGGGAAAAAAAAAAGAAAAAAGAAAAAAAAAAAAGAAAAGGAAATAAAAATCACCTTAAGGGAGATCCTAGAAAGCTGTGGATTCCCACTTTTGCAGCTCCTCTGCTGTCCTTTCCCTTCCAATTGGATTCCATGATGTGGCTCTAATGCAGGGCTAGAGGAATCAGATCACCTTCCTCCTCCTGCATGTCCGTGCAGACAAAACGTGCAGCAGGAAAAGATCTCACCAAGGCTTTTCAGAGCAGGGATAAAAATACCACATATGAGATAGCTGGGGAGGAAAAAAAAAAAGGCAAAAGCCTCTGTGCCTGCTGAAGAAAAAAAAAAAAAAGAAAGAAAGAAAGAAATGCATTTTGAGAGATTAATAGGAAAAAGACAATTTTATTGGTTTTGTTAGCTGAAAGAATAATGTTGAACACATTCACTTAACACCCAGAGCTGAAGAGATGACAATTAGTCCATCTGACATTTACAATGCAGATGTTTACGATGTGAATAATAAATGGAAAGAGGCTGAAAAAAAGCACAATTTTTCCTCAGAAAACACACAAACTTTTGCTCAAGCTGCTACCCAAGTATGAAAGGGACTTTGTGGGCACAACTGAAGTCCTTCAGAAGCATGCAAAATAATACATTTCAGAGAAAAATATGTTTAATAACGGGGTGCTGCAAGAATTGTTGTAAAAGAAAGCTTGGAGTGGTGGTGGAGGCAGGGGGAGGCAAGGCAGCCTTTGGGGCAGAACAAGATGAATTCCCAGCATCAATGTTTTGTAATGAGTCTTTATTTTTACTGTGAGCCCCTATTCCACTCATAGTATTTAAGTGCTTAAATAAGCACGATAAACGTAAATAATTTACTGCTTGGCCAACAGAAAATGGGGCAGAAAAGGGATTTTGAAGAGGGATTTGGCTTTGCTCCTACCTGGTGATTTGGTGCCCTGCAAAATGCATTTGACACTGCTGTTCATTAAGGCAGTGCTATTGAGCCTTCTTCACAGTCATTAGTGATTAATTCAGACAGATATTTAACTTAATAAGGTAAGCAAATAAACAACCTAAAAAACCCCAACACTTTCTGTACCTTAAGGTTTGGTGTTTTGCTGTTGGGGTTTTTTTTTGTTGTGGTGGTATTTTGGTTTTGGGTCGATTTTTTTTCTGGCCCTCTAATTGGTTTTGTGCACTAATTATCAAGATTAACACCTTATACTTTTTCAGTCCTCACACTTAGAAATTCCCAATAGGGGGGAAAAAAAAGAATGAAAAAAAAGAGGACAACCTTGGGGGAATCCTTTAAGTGCAAAGAATTAAGATCTTGTCCTTTAAAAGCAAGTAGTAAAAAGAGAGGAAAGAACAATTCCAGGTAAGTTCACACAAATTGTTTTGGTTGGAAAAGACCTTTTAAGTCATAACAACAGGATGAGGAGGTGGACACAGAATTATACATGGTGATGCTGCTCTTCATGTACACATGGGGCAAAACAAGAGGAACTTCCAGGTGCAGGGCTGTGTAGTGGGTCTTTATTTCCAATATCTGCCTCTACTGCAGTCATACTATTTAAATGCTTAAATAAACCCAATACTCTTCATGTGCACTCCTCATATGCACACTAATTAAAGGTTTTTGAGGGCACTCTTCATGTGCATGTGAAGTGAAGGATTTTGGAGGGCTATTTGACATTGCAGCGTTTCTTAACAAACTGTGGTTCTGTGACACAGCCCTTGCTACAGCCTTTCTCATTCTCCACACCAAGAGTTAACCATCTGCCTCTAAAAGTTGCTTTTAATTTTCTTTCCCACCAAAGTAGGTGACTTCATGTGAGTGCCAAGGCATTGTGAGCTCCTGGAGTGTTTGTGGCAGTGACACTGTTTGAGGTGTTGCCTGAAATTCCCCTTACAGCCCACCCTGGCTGTGTCCTCCCCTTACCTTAGGCTCAGCTCAAGGAAACCGTTCCAGCGCTATGGTGTTGGGGTGGGAGCAGTACCTTCCACCCAACCCAACAAGCCCAGGCATCTTCTCCAAGCCTTTCTGCCACATCAAATGTCAAAGTTTGTTGCTATCTCACCTTGACATCCCTTCAGAAAGTGCTAAGTGCTGATTCGGTGTCTCCTGAAAAACATCTTGCCCACTCCAAGCTAAACACACCACATTTTGCTCCATTTGGACCTCGAAAAGCTTTGGGAAGGGACCACAATTTGAAGTTCACCTCAATCCCAGGCATGAGATTCATTAAATCTCATTTCAGCTGAGCCCTCATTACAAGTTGTGGCTAATGACAGTTTGTCACAACCCAATGCAATATTTACTATGCACTATCCCAAAAATAACCAGCAGCCTTCAGCTAGCTAATTGCTCCTTCTCCCGCCGTGGGAAGTCTTCCCAGATCTGCCTTGAACCTGATGTCACCTTCCAGTACTTTTTCCTTTTTTTTTAGGGGGGAGGAGGGTTGGGTTTTGGGATTATTTTTTTTCTTTTTAGCATTTAGGTTTTTTTGGTTTTTTTTTTTTTGTTTTTAACTCCTTTGCCTTTAATTCTTTTCTTTCTTTAATGGGTGACTGGATAAATTCAGCGGTGGATTTTTGTGACACTAAAGCAGCAGATAAGTCTATGATGCACTCTAGCTATGTGGTTTAAAAATCCCTCACCATATGTTTTCTCACTGGAATGCCTCGTCTTGCAAAATTACAGGAACCGAAGCTTAAAAACACAATTAGGTAGTTTAAAATGAAATATTAAAGAAATACCACATATTTTCTCATGTGCCTTGTGTTTTTTCCTTGCCTTTTTTTTTCTTTTTTTTTTGTCCTCCTCCACCCCTTTCTTTTCCTTCTTTTATTTTTTTCTTCTTTCTTTTTTTTTTTTTGGTGTGCTTTCTTTTGTGTTGTTCTTTTGAGTTGTTCAAGGAGCCCCCGACTGCATCCGATTGTCGTACTAATCACGCTCTGCATTTTTCTGATTAGGTTATATAGGCTGTGGTTAAATTATAAATGAAAGAGTGAACTACCAGAGTACTTGTCATAACAGTATCTTTTATGTTGTTACAGAAGATGGAGGGAAGGGGGGAGGTTGGGGGGGGGGCAAAGGAATCAAAAAAAAAAAGCTTTAACATGATGAAGAGACTCCTCGCCTATTTTGTGCTCCTTGTAGTATCTGCACAGGCAACTTAATGCCCTTTCTTGAAACAGTTTGCCCCTTTTTTTGTTGTTGCTTTTTTTTTTTCCCCCCTCAAGTATCCTGAACACTGCCCCACCAAGGAAAAAAATGTGAGGAAACTGCATAAAGATGGATATGGTAGCATAAAACTCTGCCGTGCGCATAAACGCACTCTCTCCAATTCCAACTTCATTCCAGCCCTGGGCTCTAAAAGCAACTTGAGCTGTTTTGTCGTCAAAATAATCCTTCAAAATTTGAAGTGATGCCTTCATCCATGGTTATCTTCTGGGCTACCATATGCACAGCACAAACACAGCTGAACCTCCCTCTGATGACAGTAGATATTTTTGTTTCCAGCATGTTATTTTAGTCCATTGGCTGTAAAACTGATTTTAAGGAGGGAGGCTAGAAGCGAAATGATTAGACCTGAGTGAAGATTCACCTTATACACGTGAGGAAGATGCTGATCTTATGACAAGTCTTTGATATTCCTGACATAAAAAATGCGAAGTACAGCATTTTAAGATTGTTAGGAAAATATTTAAAGTCATAAATTCTAGCAGAATATTTAAAGTAATAAATACTAGGAATTTTGGTAATAATAAATAACAGCAACAGAATTAAGATGGTAAATAATAAGCAAATAATGATAGGAAAGATCACAAATAACAAGAAATAAAGCTAATAAATAAGAAGTAAATAATGATAAGAAAACAAAGATCATAAATAATAAGGAATAAAGGTAAAAAATACAAAGTACATAATGATAAGAAAACAAATACAAATAACAGACAATAATAACAGTAATAATATATAAATAAAGTAATAATCAATAAACAATGATAACAAATCAAAATATAAATAACAAGGACCACAGGTAATAAAAAATGATAAGAAAACAAAGATAATGAATAATAAGAACCGAAGGTAAGCAACAGTAATTAAATACTGATAAATAAAAGTAATAGATAATAAGTAAATAACAAATAGCTAAGGTAAATAAAGAAGTTAAAATAAATTGCAAATAAATAATGGTAATAAATTAAGGTGACAAATGCTAAATAAATAAAGATAACCAAAACAAAGATCTGAAATAATAGGAAAGAATGGTAATAGATAGTAATGAAATAATGATGGAGAAAAATGGTAAATCATAACAAAAAGTCAAAGGAAGATAATAAATAACATGTAAATAAGTTAAAGACAATAAATAGGAATTCAGGAAGTTAAAATAAATTAGAAATACATATGATATGGCATAAGTAAGCAATGATTATAAAGATAAATTACAAATAAATAATGGCAGCAAAATAAAGATAAGAAATGCTAAACAAATAATAATATAAAAGAAGTTGTTGGGATTAAATTTCGTCCTCTTCTTAAATACATCATCCCCCCCCCCAAAGTTTAGCCAGTTAAAGGTGGGAGGTGGAAAGGAAGGCAGAGAGGGAAGCCCTGCAGATGTCTGCTGGGTTAACACCTTGCTTTATCTCATTCATTTAGCTTTCTCCCAAGGATTTTAAGGCCAGAACTCCTCCTCGGCTGGTTCCCAGCATTAAACACAAAGCAATTCTCTGGCTTGTGCAGAGATCTCTCCCTGTGTTGCAGGAGATCAACGCAGCCTTGAACATATGAAGAGCTACGTGATGAAATCTCTGATGCAAGGTGACTGATTTAATTGCTGAGTAGGTGGCATGGGATGGGTGAGGAGCTCTGTGTGGTGGCAACCAACATGTGTTTTCCCCCCTGCTTCCCCATCAGACATGCCTGTGAGCGGTGCTTTTTGCACCCCTGCAACCAGCCTTAAGGGTTCTGGTTTTTTTTCCTAAGGAGGAGGGAGGGGAGAGAGGCTGGGTGTTGGGGGCTTTATTGCATGAACTGTCATTGCTTTCCAGGATAACAAATCTTGTTTTATAGCACTTGGTGGAGTTTGGTTAGGGGCTACCTCTGAGCAACATGAACTTGGCCTTGCTGTGTGTCTTACACTAATACTTTCCCTCCTGTAAGGAATCAGGGTACTTGAGAAACAGCCTGCAGCCATACAGCTGATTATTTCACCAAATTTGCATCTTTTCAACAGTAATGGGGATGGCTTTCACAAATGCTCCCAGGCTCTAAATAGACGTTAAGTGGCTGTTTCTAGTTCCTTCCTTCCCTTCTTCCCCTTGGGTGTACCCAGCCCCTGGGTCTGGGACCCCCAGGGCAACCTCCTGATGGCACCCCAGAACCTCCTGCATGTATAGGAGAGGTGCTCCATCTTCTTTCCTAAGGGAGGATGAGGGACATGAGTGCTGTGGGGTGTCCTTTGGAGGAGCTGGGATTGTTTTATATGAAGTAGGGTTTGGGAAGAAGTGATGTGCAAGAACGGCTGGGTGGCAGTAAGGGTCTCCTGGGTCTCCCGAGGATGGTGGGTGGGGGATGCATTTCCCCAGGGGTCTCTGCAGCATGGGTAGGGATTGAGGAGACCAGCTTTCCTTAGAGCTATTCCCTCTAAAGCACGAATTTATAGGTGTAATTAATTTTCATGGGTTTATTATTATTATCATCATTATTATTACTATATTCAAGGGACAGAAGGACTCAAAACATAACAAACCAAAATGAACCAAACCAAACCAAACCCAAACCCCAAACATTATAAGAAGTGGTTGTATTTGCTGTATTCCTAGGGGTCATGGAACAGATCTTTCACTTTCTACAGCTCCCTGATAGGAGGTTAGAGCCAGGTGGGGGTTGGACTCTTCTCCCAAGGGCCAAACAATAGAACAGGAGGAAACAGCCTCAAGTTGCATCGAGGGAGATTTAGGTTGGGCATTAGGAACAACTTCTTGCCCCAAAGGGTTGTCAAGGCCCAGGGCAGTGGTGGAGTCCCCATCCCTGGAGGGATTTCAAAGCAGGGTAGATGTGCTGCTGAGGGACATGGTTGAGTGGTGGACTTTGCAGTGCTAACAGTTGGACCTGATGGTCTTCAAAGTCTCTTTTAACCAAAATGATTCAGCCATGATACAGCCATGCACCCATGTATGGGAATGTTTGCAGAAGTCAACATGAAACCCCAGAGAGAGAAAGAAGTAAATTTGCCTTTCTCATAGGGAGCAGTGGGAATGCTGAGGGGCTGCAGAGATAGGGGCTTCTTTTTTACCTGCTCATTCTGTGCATGTTTTTTATTCAATAAATAAAACAAGTACATCTGAGAAAAGATGAATCAGTGGAAGATTCCTGCTATTGATTCCCAGTTCTGCTACTCCACTGGAAATTTGAACCTTATTGTGCTTTTCTTTAAAATGCATGCCTGCACCTGACATCTGACAGACCCAGACCTTCTACAAGGAGGAACAGCTTGTTCAACTGATGTATGCAAAGAGTTTAAGGCTGAGCAACCTGGGGCTCTTTAGCCAGGAGAAGAGCATCCTGATAGGGGATCTTCTCAATGCTCTGCAAGAGCTAAAGGCTGGGGTCAAGAGGATGGGGCCAGACTCTTTCCAGTAACGCTCAGTGACAGGACAAGGGGCAGTGGGCACAAACTGGAACCCATCTGAAGATAAAGAGAAACTTGTTTGGTGTGAGAGTGCTGAAGCCCTGGAGCAGGCTGCCCAGAGCAGTTCTGGAGTCTCCTTCTCTGGAGAGATTCCTTACAGACCTGGACATTGTGATCTTGGGCAAGCTGCCGTGGGTCACCCTGCTTTAGCAGGGATTTTGGATCTCCAGAGGTCACTTCAACCCCCACCATGCTGGGATTCTGTGATTCCATGGGTTATGTTAGGAGACTGATAGAAATAGATGCTACTGCTCTATATTGCCACAGCTGCCCTGTTCTTTTTTCACAGATGAAGAGTGCAGAATTGGGGTACAATCTCATACTTTGCTTCTGTTACAGCTCTAAGCATGCTGGTGTTTATCATGGACTTGCAGCACCCATTCCCTTTCCCCACATTTTGTTAAGTCCAGAGCAGTACCAGCCAGAGAAAATGAAAAACCTTTCCCCTAAACTACAGTAAAATACCAATACTGGCCTCTCTTCAAACCCACAGAAGGAAACTTGCAGATTAGAGTAAAGCCTTATTTTTTATTTCTCTGTCTTACACAAGTATTTAAGCTTCTCTGTAAGGATCACCCACAATCTGGAGTTTTTTCCTTTGTCTGGGTACCTTGGGGTGAGTTAAAAGGAGGAGGAAACTAGGAGAGCAGTTGTACCTAGTTGAGCACTCATTATAAAATGGATTGCAGGGACAGTAAACCATAAAGACTGTTTTAGAGCCATTAAGGTTCAGCTTGTCACTGCTGACATGGGCACACTCTTACACCATATATCCCTGACATGGCAGGAGGTGCTTAGGGATGCTTTCATACATGTTTTATTGAAATGACAGGTGATAGCTTGGTTGGTGCATGGCTATATGCTAGAAATCCAAGTGAAACTCCTCCTGAAATAAAACATAAACCCTTGCATGTATGCAGAGACTCTCATCTTAAGTGATAATATTGTCATCCCCCTTTTATTTTTAATATATTTTTAATAGAATAATGAGAGCAGATTTATCCCTGGAATAAAACACAGCTGAAATCAATGTGATTTGCAAAGAAGTGAATCCTGCAGTTTGTAAAAAGTGAGCTCAGAACCAAAGCAATTTTGGATAAGAAAGAGGAAAAGTATCAAACCCTCAGATTTCCCTTCTGAAAATGTCTTTCCATCTGTATGCTCATCAGCTGCTTCTCCCAGGCTGAGCCTTTAACTTGTTAGGGCTTTTTTGTCTTAGAGATCCAAGAAAAACTTTACATACAATTACAGTGCCTTGAAAATAAAATTTTTAAGTGGAAATACCAAGAGAGACATAGCTGCAGAGAGTCAGATCTCACAGACCTTGCAGGTCTAACATTCACATTCAATAAGTGTTTGGAATGCAGAAGGAATGAAGGATTTGGTGCTTGATGGCCTTTTTCTAAGCTGTTTCTCCACAAAACCCCAAACTGAACTTCAAGCAAGTGTAAAACTGGTAAATTTCACATCTGAGGGTAGTGGAACAGCACTGGACAGAATGGGTTCTTCCAGTGTCTGCAACAGTGAGACCTGGACAGGCTTGAGAAATGAGTGGAGAGGAGCCTCATGAAGTTCAACAAGTGCAGGGTCCTGCAACTGGGAAGGAATAACACCCTACATGTTAGGGGATGGTCTGTTGGAAAGGGCCTGGAAGTGCTGGTGGACAAATTCACCACGAGCCAGCAATGTGTCTTTTTGGCCAAGAAAGCTAATGGATGCTGGGGTGCCTAAGAAGAGCATGACTAACATGTTGAGGGAGGTTCTCATTCCCTATACTCTGCCCTAGTGAGGGCACATGTGGAGTCTTGGGTCCAGTTTTGGGCTCCGTAGTTCAAGAGAGACAGGGAACTGCTGGAGAGAGTCCAGTGGAGGCTATAAGATGCTGAGGGGCCTGGAGCATCTCTGTGAGAAGGAAAGACTGAGAGATGTGGGGCTGTTAAGCCTGGTGAAGAGCAGACTGAGAGAGGATCTGACCAGTGCTCAGCAAGAACTAGAGGCAAGAGAACAGAGCCAGATGCTTTACACTGATGTCCAGTGACAGGACAAAGGGCAACAGACAGAAATCCAGAAGGTTGCATCTGAAGATGAGGAAAAAATTCTTTGGTTTGAGGGTGCTGGAGCCCTGGAACGGGTTGACCAGACAGGTTGTGGAGTCGTCTTCTCTGGAGAGAGTCCAGATTCACATGGACAATGTGATCCTGGGCAACATGCTGAGGGTAACCCTGCTTTAGCAGTGTGGTTGGACTGGATGATCTCCAGAGGTCACTTCCAAACCCCAAACCATGCTGGGATTCTGGGTTTCTGTGATCCTCAGTGTTCACAGGCTCATGAATTTGGCCAACCTGAAGGACAAACAGGCAGAGCTTCTGAGCTACTCTCAGCTCCAGCAGTGCAGACCATGGTCTCTGCACAAAACCATGATTGTTATCAATAGTAAGAATGTGCAATTTTGGGTCAGAAACACATTAGAAGGTAGCAACCACAGCATGAACATTTCAGTAAAAGCCTACAGAATCCTGAAGGAAAGAATCTCAGTGTAAAACACAAATTTTTCAGGCCAGCAAGGTGTTGGCCCAATGGACAACCCCAAAACATGTGCACACCTGGATCTGCACAATAGGAGCAGAAGCTGAGCACAGGGTACTGGAAGCTTCTCCCCAATAGCATCACTACTGTGTTTGCTGTATAAATGGGATCTCATTGCTCTTTCAGTGTTACCTTAAAAACTGGCTTCAAGAATTACTGAGAATGCTAAAAATAATAATGGAAAGGAGGAGAGCCTGGAGAATGTCAGCAAAGTGTACCCACGATGAAGGAAACCAGGGAAGAAATGGCTGCTGTGGCAATAGCAGCATGGAAATCCCCCACCAGCCTTAAAAATTATGAGTTAACAGTGAGGAGTTCTGGAAAAGGTTCAAATAGCAATTGGAGATGTGCTTGAAAGCCAGAGGGGCCAGTAAAGCAGGAGATGAGCAGGGCAACAGCAGGCTTTGCAAGGGAGGGCTGGTGTGGGCTGCACACAGCATATGTCAGGCTGTGGTATAGGTGGGATGGAAAGGGCAGGGTGAGCAGGTAGGACATGGGGCATGTGTTATAGTGTGCTGGACCAATGTGGTCCTGCAATCTGAGAGGAGGTTGGAGATGGTTAGGGGTCAATCTCTTCTCCCAGGTTACAAGCAATGGGACAAGAGGTAATGGCCTCATGTTGCACCATGGGACGTTTAGGTTGAACATAAGGAACAATTTCAAAAGGGCTGTCAAATCCTTGGCCCAGGTCAGTGGTGGAATAGCCATCCCTGGAGGGGTTTCAAAGCTATGTAGATGTGTTTCTGAGGCACATGGTAGAGTGGTGAACTGGCAGTGCTGGGTTAATGGTTGGACTTTATCTTAAAAGTAGCTTCCAGATAAAGAATTCTATTATCCTCATGGACAGGTGAGGAAGAGGGGGGAGAGCTGAAGGCCATGAGGTGCCACTGTCCCTGTGAGGTACAACCCAGGAGGGCAGAGGATGGCACAGCTATTTCTACACCAGCTCAGGGCTGGTAACAGCCATGGTTCCATTGACTAGAAAGACTTCTTAAGAATTCAGGTTGTTTCTCAATTCTTTGAATTAAAAGAAACTATTCTTTTCAGGGGGGAGCAATATGAGTGCAGGTGAAGAGATGATAAACAGGTTGGAGGCAGAACAGGCTGCCCAGAGAGGTTGTGAAGCCTCCTTCTCTGGAGACATTCCAAACCCCACTGGACATCATGATCCTAGGCAACCTTCCAGACTAGATGATCTGCAGAGGTCCCTTCCAGCCCCCACCATTCTGGGACTCTGGGATTCTGTCAGGATAGTTAGGTCCACCTGCACCAGCCATCAAGACTTGCCTTGCCTTGCTTTTCCTCACCCTGGAGACATTCGAAGGGGTACCATTTGGCCACATACCTCTTTGGGGCAGGACTCACCACCTGTGCTTCCTACAAGGGACCACCAGCTGTAGGGAGGAGGAGAAAAAGTTTGTTGTCAAAGTCATCACCTCCACACCAGAGCTAATGCACTGTGATTTCTGCCATCACCACAGCTGGAAATCTGAGGGTACAGACTGACCATTAGCCAGCTGGAATGATGGTGATCAGCAGAGTGCAATTATTGGTTTGACAGATTTTCTTGCACACATGAATATTAATCTTTGTTTATATTTCAAATACCACCCAGGAACTACTGCTCTAATGTGTGTTCTTGTAATGCTGCTCATCAGCTCTACATTTCTCTGCAGAATGTTCCAGCTACAAGAGTTTTCAAATGTGTAAATGTACCAGAAATCATCCAAAATATGGAAATACAACAGAAAAAAATACAGACTACAACACGGCCCTGCAAGACCATGGGTTTAATGTCACAGAATCACAGAATCCCAACATGGTAGAGTTTGAAAGGGACCTATGAAAATCATCTAGTCCAACCCTCTGCTAAAGCTGGGTCACCCATAACAGCTTGCCCAGGACCAAAATGGACAGAGGGGCTTGGAACCTCCCCAGAGAAAGAGATTCCACAACTTCTCTGGGCAGCCTGCCCCAGGGCTGCAGTGCCCTCACAGCAAAGAATTTTCTACTCCAGTTCAGATGGAACATCCTGGGTTCCATTTTGTGCCCATTGCCTCCCATCCTTTCACTGGGCAGCACTGAGAAGAGTCTGACCTCATCACCTTGCCCACCAGCCTCTAGCTCTTCCTGAGAATTGAGAAGATCCCCTCTCAGGCTGCTCTTATCATAGAATCATTTAGACTGGAAAAGCCCTTCAAGATCTCTGAGTGCAACCACTAACCCTATTCTACCAAGTCCACCACTAAGCCAAGCACATCTACATGACTTTCAAACACCTCCAGAGGTGGTGACTCAATCTCCTCCCTGGGTAGCTAATTCCAATGCCTGACAACCCTTTCAGTGAAAAAAATGTTCCTAATGTCCAGCCTAAACACCCCCTGGTGCAGCTTGAGGCCATTTGAGGCCTCTTCTCCAGCCTGAACAGCCCCAGGTCTCTCAGCTTTTCCTCTTCAGTTGTCAGTCTTCCTCTCAGATTCATCTCCAATGTCTGTATTCACGTGAAGTTGATTTTTCAGACCCTAAGTGGTGAACAGCAGACCACAATTCAAGCTCTGGGAATTCTTGGCTATTGATAACATCAATTGATTTCAGCACAGAACATTGAGTTTTAGAGGCCCTCAAACATGCACGTATCAAACAACCTTTGAACACTTGTTTTTAAATACATCTGATGTCAGGCCTGTGTTTATCAGCTGCAGTTAGTGAGGGAGGAACTCTGAAGCTTTGTGCGGTTGTGAAGATTGTTGTGAACAACATCCAGCCCAGAAGGTGTTAAACAGGTTGGAACATACACAGAAACTAGAGAAAACACAAGATCTTTACACATTCTTAAGGAAAATTATAGAATCCTGGAGTCACAGAATCATTTTGATTAGTAGAGACCTTTGGGATCTTCAAGTCCAATCATTAACCCAGAAGAGAAGGCTAAAATTTTTGCCATGGTGGCCACTGATGGGAGATGTCACCTCATTCATATTCAGACATCAGAGAATATGAAACACACTCATCAGGACAATCTGCAAAAGGCAGAAGGCATAGGAAAGCTGCTGCTCCTCCTTTGCCCTCTTTAAAACATGAAAATGTTGAGGGTGATTTTTTTTCCTTCATGATGAAAGAAGGAAATGGGTGAAATGTTTTGATATGTGAAGAAATTTTCCAGCTCCCTGTGCTTCCACAGTAGGGCAAGAAATTTTATGAAGTGAAGCAGGAAGGGTAGAAGGGTCTGTTGCTACAGGACAAAGGTACAGGATGGCTTTAAACTAAAAGAAGGAGATTTAGACTAGAGAGAGGGAAGAAATACCTGATATTGAGGGTGTTGAGAGTCTGGCCCAGGTTGTGCAAAGAGGTGGTAGATCTCTTGCCCATGGAACTGTACTAGGACAGGCTGTTTGGTGCTCTGAGCTCTGCTGTGGTTGCAGATGTCCCAGCTGACTGCAGGGCGGTTGAACTAGATGACCTTTAAAGATTTCTTCCAAGCCAAACCCTTGTATGATGGTTACAGGGAGATGAGGAGTCAAGGAGGAAAAATGGGTTCCAGGTGAAAACATTCTCAGTCTCCCCATCCCACCCCAGACAAGAAGTGGCAGGGAACTCACAACAGTACCTAAATACATTATACCTGCCTTATTATTTACTTTAGAAATTGCTTTGTGTTAATTAAATATATTACTTTGTAAAATCTGCCTTGGCCACATTGAAAACTTTGGCTGAGCTCTAGATGAATGGGGAAGGAATGTTTGTATTTGTTGGTTTATTTGTTTGGTTGTTGGGGTTTTTTTTTTGGCAAAATTCCTTGAATAAATTCATGAATTTGCACCATGAGGTGTAGATAGTTCTGTATTAGGATACCTGAGAGATAACTGAAGTAAATAGCTGATAAGTGTCCAGTGCTCAGTATCTGCACACAGGCCAATGTTAGAATCATAGAATAGTTTGGGTTGGAAGGGACATTAATGTCATGGGCAGGGACACTTCCCACTAGACCAGGTTGCTCAAGGCATTATCCAGTCTGGTCTTGAACATCTCCAGAGACAGGACATCCACAACTTCCCTGGGCAACCTGTTGCAGTGTCTCACCACCCTCACTGTAAAGAATGTCTTCCTGACCTCCCGTCTAAATCTCCCCTCCTCCAGATCAAATCCATCCCCCCTCATCCTACAACTATAAGCCCTTGTAAAAAGTCCCTCCTCAGCTCTCCTGTAGCCCCATTCAGGTACTGGCAGGTTGCTATAAGGTCTCCTCAGAGCCTTCTCTTCACAAGTCTGAACAAGCCCAGCCCTCACAGCCTCTCCCCATATTCTATTTAAACTTTAAAACACAACCACTTACCAAATATCTCTATCAGGGCTTCACTTTGCAAAAGAGCCCATTGGTAACAGAGAGGGAAATTACTGCAACTCCAAACTGCTTGCTCTATTTGGACTTGGACTTTTGACTTTCTTTTTCTTTCTCTGCTAACCCTTTTATTTCTGTCCCTGCTCACAGATCTGACCTGTAGCTACATGGAAAGTTTCAAGATGAAGTAATTTCTGGTTTGAGTTACTGCAGAGCCTTTAATTCATCCAGCTGTGCCTGCTCAACAACAATTCCAGCATTCAGCATTGACAACACCCCATCAGCAAGGCGAAATCAAACAGAGAAGGCAGCCAGTGTTGAAAGGAACACTTAAAAACCGACTCTCATTTGTAGAATTTAACATCATCAAAACAGTAAATGTAAATATGAGCAGAAGAAAAATGCAAAACTCATCAATCAAGGTATTTCACAGAAAAGGAAAGAAAAAGAATTAAAAATCCAAAAAGCCCTTTTTTTTTTTTTAACAGAACGTTAATGAAAATCCCAAAGGAAATATCATTGAACATAAAGGGCCATCTTAAGGAAAAAGAAATTGCTGGTTGCTTTGCTCAAAAGGACCTTGCATTATAAAATACAGGATGTGCTTCCCTTGTTGAAAATGTGTTTAAACTCATGTTTTAAGAGTAAAAGGGGAGAAAAAGATCAGTTCTGAGTGGCAAGTCCAAGCTAGGTGCCCAGCTTTGCAAAGGGCCAGCTCCATCAAGGTTATAATGCACTCAACAGTCAAACCAGAAGTGTTTCGGGATTTCTGGGAGCTGCTATTCCCTTCAAAGTAGTTCTTTAAAGTAAGGTATAATTAATAAATGTTCCTGCACACATTATTGGATTGCCATTCCAAAAGAAATGAGGCAGCAAAGGATCTTTTGAGTAAAACAGAGGCAAAATATAGATCTGCAAGTTGATATTTGAGGGTGCAAAAAGAATTGCTCCTGAAAGTTTTTTCCCTTCCAATCAATACCATGTAAGAGAGAGAGAGAGAGAGAGAGAGAGAGAGAGAGAGAGAGAGAGTATTTTTCATCTTAGATTGTGTTGCAACTGTCTTTTGGTGAAGGTAGTGGTGGTCCATAGTGACCACTCCCAGGAGGTGAGGGAGATGCTCCTGCCTTGATAGAGGCAGAACTAAGCACCCATTCCCCCTTCATCCAGGACCATATTGTTTCAGGAATAATAACTGGGAGGGGAAATAAACCTCTTGGTCTGGTGGTCATTTCAAATAGCAGTGCTGTAGCCACAACTCTATCACTGTGGGAGGGCTGGAGGAGAGCTACTGATGGGTGTTCTCAGGCATGTCATTTCATGGGGTGGTTTGGGGCGAAGGTCTATGGCAAAGTCTAACCTACAAGTTAGGTAGAGGCAGATCTAGCTCTCTATCTCCTAATCTCCTAATTTTCTGAATATTCAGACATCAGTGATGTTTTGGATCATAAGTAGTGGGAGGAAACAAATGTGGGCACTCCTTGACTCCTGTCATCTGGCTTGGGGGACTTCAATGTGTTCTCTGTAAATCTTGTCCCAGTGAAAGCAATGGAATTTCATGTTCATAACCTAATGAATAGACTTGACTACTGCCCTTTTCCAACAATAATGTCTGATACTAGAGTTTTGGCTTATTGATTAACGTTCCTGCATTATTTATCTTTATATTTACTTTTCATTTTCAGTTTTACTAAAGACTGAAGCAATCCAGCACATCCCAACACCTTCAGACACCACTGCGGCTGTGATGGTGTTAGGGTTACTGGTGGCTCTACATCAGCATTTGCAAACCAGTGACCAAAAGAAGCTGGAGCATTGAGATGCTGATGCTTGCTGGACTGAAGCAGCTTGTTGTGAAGAGCCAACCTGACCCAAAGTTTCTGAGCTGTTTCTGATGCCACTTTTCCTGATAATTTTGTATCTTGCAGCTTACTTTGGCACATCTCTTCCAGCCTAGGGATGCCCTCTAATGTGATAAATAGACACGTGCTTTTAAAATGCCTCTGTTTTCACTTCAGACGTGGCATAAATAAATTTCATTTGTTTAACTGCCTTTTAAGTGCAGAAGGAAAATTCTAGCAGTTGGACAGGCAAGAAAAACAGCGACTGAGCATGCAAATCATTTCTGTTCCCTTTAAACAATACCTACTCTGCTGCCTGCATTTCCCCAAAGATACCACTGCAGCTCCACACGGTTGAAGTCTGTTTTACCCTCATATAAGGCAATGTGACAAATGATTTAAGGGAGGAGTGTGTGTGTGTGGGGGGAAAGTAATCTCTAATCAGCATAACTTCATCCCGCACGCTGTCGAATTATTGTCAATTTAATTCTGTCTCCGCACCACACCAAAAAAAAAAACCCAACTCTGAAGTGTTTCTTCCCGTTGAAGTTTTTGTAGCTGAATAATAAATAAAAAGAGGGTGCAGTACAAGTGCTGCATAATGTAATTGTGCCCTCTTTGTTCTTGTCAATCAGCTTTAACACGCGTTAAAGTCGTCGCGGATGTCACCATGATCATATTCAATAGGCGATGGCTTCTCCCAGTCACGGTACGGTCGGCTTCTGCCAGAAAGTTCCTTTAATAAAGAGGTTTTGTGGTAGAAGGTTTCAGGTGCTTTATAAAACTTTGACTTCCCTCTGACTACAAGGCGAGGCAGCACAATAATGCATGCATGAATTGCCAATAAATCAAAGGCCTGCTTTTTTTTTAATTCCTATTTTGACATGTACATACATAGCATTTTTAAGAGATAGCTCCAAGGTAGCTTCTCAGTCCTTGATCAGATCATGAATTTAATTAATTCAGTGTAGACATGTCATAGATTTAAACCCTTTAGAATTACATTTTTAATACAGATCTAACATTTAATGTCCTTTTTCTTTCTTTCTTTTTTTTTTTTTTCCCTTTTCTTTTTGGGGGCAGAGTGAAAAAAGAAATTAATCCTTTAATACTCCAGTAGCAATTTTTTCCCCTCTTATTATGAGACTGTAGCTCCTTCCTAATTATGTGGCTGCAAATTATTTACTGTAGTTTTAAATTAAGGAAGGAGACAAGTAATCCAGTGTAAAAAACACTGTTCCAACTTCAAGAAGAAATGAGTGTATGTGTTTAATTTCTCTTTAGGCATACAGCTGTACAGTCACTGTATAATGGAAGGTTTGAGACAAAATGGTCCCCCACCACCTTACCTCCGTGTAATGCAATTTAGCTTCATTAAATTACTGGAGGGCCAGTTACTTAAGCAGAATATTGATTTTCAGTCTGGGCCATGTTTAACATAATTCTGCGTAGGCAACAGCTAATTCTGCATTTGAATCTCACACCCTAATGGAATTACACGATGCTGCGGCTGACCATGGGCAAGGCAGGGCTGAGGCTGGGGGCTCTGCTCCCCCCTTGCCCACTTCTGCTGCCTTTAACCCCTTCCTGCCCTGCCTGCTTCGAGTGGCCACACTGACAAAGTCCTTGGTTCTTCCACAGAGCTGCTGGTTTTGGTGCTTTAAAATATCTGCGGGGCTACAGTATTTTCCTTTAGCAACTTGTATAGGTGGGGGTCGGTCTCTTCTCTCTAGTATCAGGTGATAGGACAGGAGGCAATGGCCTGAAATTGTGCCAGGGGAGGAATTGTCTGGATATTATGAAAAATGCTTTTACAGAAAGAGTGGTTAGGCATTGGAGCAGGTTGCCCAGGGAGGTGGAGGAGTCAGCATCCCTGCAGCTGTTCAAGAAATCTCTGGACATCATACTTTGGGACATGGTTTAATGGCCAAGTAAACCAAACCTTTGGCTGGAAAGTATGTTCCTTACATTGCTGGCTTGAAAGACAGTTGTTATTTTTATTTATTACTCTGTTTAATGGTGAGCTAGAGTTTACAAGACATCAAATAATAATAATTTAAATGGTTCCCTGTGAGTTACACTTTGTCAGTGCCTTTGAATTTAAATAGTGTGTGGGGAGAAATTGTCATTATCGTCCGTGTTAATGGTGGGCATGGTGGAGGGGGCTGATGCTACTTTGGTAGGTTACAGACCTCAAGTAGTGGAGGATCAGGTGAGCTCTCACACACAACCTGTTTGCTCATTGGAACCCCCTAAACAGTCAAAATAACAAAATGCTAAAGCCTCAGGTAGGGCTTGAGCTGAGTCTCTCAGCCCCTGGGGAGTAAAACATTTCATCCCTCCACAGGTACCAAGCACTGTCCCTGCTCATTGGGAAATTTTATGCAGTTTTGGTTGGTTGGCTGGTTGTTTTTTCCCCCAGAAATACTCAATTTCGTTGACACATTGACCAGAGCCAGTTCTTAGGAGAGTGCCATGTATCATGAGCATTGAAGTTGAATTTTAATGTGACTTGAGAGGACATTTAGGAGAAGGAATTTCAGCAACCTCCTTGAAATGGATGAAGTCAGCAGATTTCAAGTCTTGTTGAGGAAGAGTTTTAAACTAGACTGGATAGCTCTTGTATCACAGAATCACAGAAAGGTAGGGGTTAGAAAGGACCTCTGGAGATCATCTAGTCCAACCCCCCAGAAACAGAATCAACATCACCAAGAATCTTTGGGGCTACTGGTTTCAATAGTCATACCTGAGCATTTACATCGAAACTTGGCAGTCAAGCCACCTCACCAAGGATGCTCTGGGCTCAAGTATCTTGCAGACATGAGGTACAAACATTAGAAAGTTGGATTTGATGATCTTAGAGGTCTTTTCCAACCTTAATGATTCTATGGTTTTATAAATAGGTGAAGACACTGGCCTTACTTTTCTCCCCACAAGAGCTGATAAACCTTGAGCTCGTGCAGAGGTCCCTGTGGGATGTAACAAGCAGCTCCCTGGGGAATCCTGGGCAGCAGCTACCTGGAGACCCTGGGGCAGCCTCATCCGGTGCCCAATTTCCTGATTTCAGTGGACACTGAGATTTTGCAGACCCTTCTCCTTCTTCTGCTGTCATTAGAATGCAAATTACAGCTGGCCAGGGTGATGCTGCTCATGTTAATTCCTTGGGACTCTGCCTCTCAAACTCACTTTCCATTTTCCCTCACAAGTAGAATGTTGGAGTTAGATGTTATCTGAGCTGCCTCTGCCTTCCAGTCTGGGGGCAAAGATGAGCTGTGCAAACCCAATTTGTCATCAGCAGTCAATAATTGGCATCGGGTGCATTACTTAGCATTCTGTCATGGATTTGACATGTCACATGATTGATAACTTTGTGCCTTCTCATGACATTGGACATCATTTGTTCTCTGTCACATTTCCACATGGCGCCCGTGGTCCTTTGTTACATATTGCGTCCCCTAAGTCTTTGCATTTCAGAGGTGGGAAAGGGGAGTGCACACTGCCCTGTGTATTGGTGCTTTGAGGGTCCTGCACTTGGGTCACAACAAACCCAGGCAATGCTCCAGGCTTGGATCAGAATGGCTGGAAAAGGACCTGGGATTGCTGGTTGACTGTGGTGGCTGAAGATGAGCCAGCAGTGTGCTCAGTTGGCCAAGAAGGCAAACAGCATCCTGGCCTGTATCTGCAATAGTGTGGCCAGCAGGACCAGGGCAGTGATTGCCCTCCTTTCCTTGGCACTGGTGAAGCCACACCTCAAATACTGGGTTCAGTTTTGGGCCCCTCACTACAGAAAGAACATTAAGGTTATGGAGCATGTCCAGAGAAGGATCTACAGAAGGGCCTACAGAACAGAGGAGTGCCTGAGGGAACTGAAGTCATTTAGCCTGGATAATAGGAGGCTGAGGGGGGACTGTCTTAATCTCCACAACTCTGTGAAAGGAGGTTGAAGGAAGATGGGTGTTGGTCTCTTCTCTCTAGCATCAAGTGACAGGATGACAGGAAAAGGCCTCAAGTTGTGCCAAGGGAGATTTAGGTTGGATATTAGGAAAAACATGTTTCCTGAAAGAGTGGTCAGGCATTGGAACAGGCTGCCCAGGGCAGTCACCTGTGATGGAGGTGACTGGAGTAGAGTCATCATCCCTGAAGGTGTTCAATAAACATGCAAACATGGCACTTTGGAACATGTTTTATTTGGCATAGTGATGTTGGGTTGATGCATGGACTTGGTGATCTTAGAGGTCTTTTCCAATGTTAATGATTCTATGATTCTATGACATTCCTGATCCCCAAATAGTGATGCAGTGGATGAACCCATATGTTTGGATTAGATGTGATGAAATGAAGATACAGAAGATATCTGGAGAGGTCTGGTCTGAAGTGAATGAAAGCAGCCAAATCTAAAATCATTCTCTCCTCAGATTTGCCCTTCTTTTCCCCCACTGTTTATCACATGGATCTAGAGGCATTCAGAGGAGCTGATTACAGAAGAGGGTGTTAGCCACAATATACAAGGTAGCAGAATCTGGCCATATATAATTAATACAAATATGTGCATAATTTAAAGCTGCCCCAGGAAAGCCTTAAATTACATGATAACCATGCAGACACTGGCCTAGGAAGGAAAACATGGGGAGTCTCTATTAGTGAAATTAATTATATGTAAGATTGTCTTCAATAACCATGTGGGAATGATTAAGTAATCAGTCAAATAAAAGATTTAATAACAAATTCCCTATCAATTATACAAGAACACCCAGTAAAAATTAAGTAAAAACGATTTTCAGTGCATTAATATTAACATTAAGAGTTCTGAAAATATTATAACATAATTAAGTGTAATTTCTTGTAGCAAAACATACTCATAAGAGCAAAATAAACAAGCCCCTGAATAGTATTTCCTGAGGAAACTCAGCAGCTCGACATGTGTGATGGCATACGAAAGTTGGGGATGAAACCAGCTCAGAAAAACACCATCAGAACATGGGAAATGGGTCTGTGGTGATGGTGACCAGTGTGTAGGTCACAGCTGCCTCTGTCCTAATGTCCAGGCACTAAGAGGTAAAGAAAATCAACAGAACAGATCTGTCAAAACCTGGGTGAAATGAGCTGGAGACCTGGAATTATTCAGGCTGCACCTAAAACATCTCCAAGCATCAGTCCTGCATTTGGTATTTCTGATCTAGATTTTCTGGGATTTCTGTGTCTATATTAATTTGTGTCCAGTTCTGGGATCCCCAGTTCAAGAGAGACAACAAACTAGTGGAGAGAGTCCAGTGGAGGATCCAAAGATGCTGAGAGGCCTGGAGCATCTCTGTGAGGAGGAGAGGCTTAGAGACCTGGGACTGTTGAGCTTGGAGAAGAGCAGCCTGAGAGGGCATCTTCTCAATGCCCAGCAAGGGCTGAAGAACCTGTGGGGGGCAAGAGACTCTTGCCAGTGGTGCCCAGTTGCAGGACAAGGGGCAATAGACACAAAGTAGAACCCAGGAGGGTTCTTTGGTGTGAGAGTGCTCAAGCCCTGGAGCAGGATTACCAGAGAGGTTGTGGAGTGTCCTTCTCTGGAGAGCTTCCAAACCAACCTGGCCATTGTGATCCTGGGCAACCTTCTGTGGGTGCCCCTGCTTTAGCAGGGTGCTTGTACTGGATGATCTCCAGAGGTCCCTTCCAACTTCTACTACACTGAGATTCTTTGATTCTGTGATTTATTCCTTTTATTACTGAACTGACAAAATTCACTTTATCATTACTGTCACCTACTGTGTGACTAGAGATAGGAGTCATCTCATTTACTGCAGCCTGTCAGATTTGGGTATCTATTTTAAGCTTTACATCCAAGATATTTCTGTAGTTGATGGGGGTAAGGGGATATTTTAGCCATCTCTTTAAAGATGAAATTAATTGTCCTGTGGAGGTATCTACTCCTCTTTATGTTTTAGATGACTAATTTCAGCTAGAAACCTCAATTTTTTACGTGACTGAAGGTCAAGGTGAAAATCCACATCTGATGGAGTGGTCCAGAGCTCTCTAAAGTCAATAAGAATATTTCTATTAATTTTAGTAAGTGTTAAACACAGTCCTGCTGCAATTTCCTAAAGGTAAAATACCCTGTTTCTATTGCAGGAATAGCTGTTGATGGCTGTACTCATAATTCATGTGGTCCCATACCTTGTTTCCCTGGCTGGTACATAAGGATGAAAATAGGAGTGAGGAGAGAGACAGTTTTTCCTTGTCTGTTTTCCCATCTCTAGCAATCTGTATCTCAGGGACTTCCTGAGCCAGAGGATGTGTTTAACAGCCTGTGAAGGACCACGTACACTGCAGAAAGCGTCCAAATGTAGATTAGCCACAGTTTTCTGTTTGGTCTAAGTGGATTTTTGGTTTGGTTTGGTTTTTCCCTGTAGTAACATTAAAACAGTGGGATTTTGATCCAAGTGTTCCTAGGTGACTAAGAATGAGAAACTTTGTTTTTTTGTGAGCTCCTTTGCAATAAGATCCCATGAAATAAGCTCATAGATGTTGCGAGAGTTAGGTTTTATTCCTGGGTAACTGTGGAATTTGTAGAAACAATTGGGAGTGAAAGAGTAAACTTTTCAAATGAGGGGAAAAAAGAACTGTGAAAATATCTGCTTGTTGGAGGCAAAGAAAATGATAATGTAAAAAATAATTACAAAATCTTCTTGGCACACATGAAGTCTCTTACAACAATTCTTTAGCACTGCTTTCCATATTTCTCATAAACTCACTTTTTTCTTTGGGTGACACATGAAATAAGGAGAGGTGGCAGACATGTTTGTCCACAATGTTAACACTTGCAGCAGGCTCCTAGGTAATGTTTTTTGCCAAAACTAAAAGTAAAAGCTTAGAATCACAGAAACACAGAATCATTTGGGTTGGAAAAAGACCTTTAAGATCATCAGGTCCTACCATTGTCTGAGTCTACCAAGCCTGGTGCTAAATTGCATTTTGCAGCACCACATCTCTGCCTCTTTTCCATCCCTTGCACAGTGACTGCTAGATGGAAAGGAACTGAATTCTACATGGGCTTGAAAACTGCATTTCTATGCAACATAAGCAGTCCTGCACCCGGGGAGGAATAACCCCTGCACTAGTACAGGTGAGGGGTTGACCTGCTGGAAAGCAGCTGTGTGGAAAAGAACCTGGGGGTGCTGGTGTATGCTCCCCATGTGCTCTCATGGCCAAGAAGGCAAATGATCTCCTGCAATCCATTAAAATGAATATGACCAGAAGGTTGGGGGAGGTTCTTCTCCCCTATAGTCTGCCCTAACAATGCCACATCTGGAGTACTGGGTCCAGTTCTGGGCTCCCCAGTTCAAGAGAAACAGGGAGCTATTGGAGAGAGTCCAGCAGAGGCTTTGAAGATGCTGAGGGAACTGGAGCACCTCTTGGGGAGGAAAGGTTAGGATCTGGGGCTGTTCAGCTTGGAAAAGAACAACATGAGAGGGGGTATTCTCAGTGCTCAGCAAGAGCTAAAGGGTGGGGAGCAAGAGGATAGGTTTAGACTCTTTTCAGTGGTGCCCAGCCACAGGTCAAGAGGCTACGGGCACAAACTGGAACTCACCTAAGCATGAGTAGAAACTTCTTTGGTGTGAGGTTGCTGGACCCTGGAGCAGGTTGCCCAGAGAGGTTGTGGAGTTTCTTTGTCTGGTGAGATTCCAAACCCTGCTTGACTTTCTGATCCCAAGCAAGTTGCTGTGGGTGGCCCTGCTTTAGCAGGGTGCTTGTGCTGGCTGATCTCCAAAGGTCCCTTCCAACCCCCACCATGGTGGGATGCTGTGTGATTCTCTAATATTACAGAGGCTCAATTTGTAATTGTGCTGCTGAGTAATAATTACTAAATATTCTGGCATTATATCTGTGCTCCACAAAGCTACTTTGAGGTCCTGAATCTAGAGAGTGCTGTAAGACGTTCAGCAAGGGTATCTAGTTAAAACAATGTGGGGTTTCTTTTTGTTTTTATCAAAACCTGAGAAATAACCTGCCAAACCAATCATTCTCTCCCAGGAGTCTTGCAGAAGGCCTGGATGTTAATTGCATTTAACCTAGAACAGCAGAGCTTTTTGTATTTCGTTTTCTTTTTCTTTTCCCCTTTATGGAATAACTAATATGTAAACTACTGTTGCACTTTGAAATTACTTTCACTTAAATTCTATTATTGAAGCTCCACAGTGGAATATATCCAGGGTCCATTTCATTAAAAAAGACTAATTACACTGGAACCATGCAACATAGCCACCAATTTTCCTCAGAATGACTGAAAAAAATAAATGAGGATTGAAGAAACATAGCAGACTTATTTGTCCTGGCATTCCTCAGTAAGGTTCAGCTGAGGCTAAAATTGAAATTCTGATTGGTACTGAAAGGATACTTCCCCCCCTGCCCCCTCCCCCCCCCCCCCCCCCCCCCCCCCCCCCCCCCCCCCCTAGAATAGCAGGAATTTACATGGATTGGCAGACAGCAAAGGTGGTGGAAATAACCAACCTGGCAATCCCCACTGACAAAAAAACCAAGCAAAAATCAACACCAAGCCTAGACATGGCATGTGACACACTAATATTCTTTAAGTTTATTTATACAGACAGCCTGAAAACTCACCATAAATTTCCTGTTGGAGACTCACAATAGAAATGCACCTCATAGAACAAAAATCTAAGCTGGCAAATTGGTTGTAAAACAGCTCGTAGGGTAGCAAACATCTGGTGTTCCTGCAGCTCTCTGCCAACTTTGACCTCTGGTTTTAGAACCAACAGCCCCAAGATCAACATCTGCAAGTTGTGGTGCTCAGGAAGAGTCATAAAAGCATAGAATCATAGAACCACTAAGTTTGGAAAAGACCTCCAAGTTCATCAAGTCCAATCATCATCCCAAGACCACTGGCCCTGCTAAACCAAGTTACCAAGTTCAAGATTAATACACGAGGATGTAGAACAGGGACAATGGTTTGAAACTGGAGTGAGACAGATTTGGATTGGACATAAGGATGAATTTCTTTACAATTGGAGTGGTGAAATACTACAACAGGTTGCCCAGAGATGTACTTGAGGCCCTTCTCTGGAGACATTCAAAGTCAGACTTAATGGGACCCAGAGCAACATGATCTAGTTGGAGATGTCCCTGCTCATTGCAGGGAGGTTGGACAAGATGACCTTTGAGGGTTCCTTTCATCTTTTGGCTTTTCTGCTGATGTCTTTGATAGAGCAAAATAAAGGCATGCCAAAAAGCTTGTCAGTGATGTTGGACTGTGTGACATCACCATTAGTAACTCTACTGATAACTGTTGGATCCTCCTTTGGGTTTTGCACTTGGGATTTTCCTATATAGAAGGTCTCTAGAGGCACCTATGGCCAAAATACAGTAACAGGTATGGGAATTATTCCTAGTTTCCATGTACAAATGTATTCCATCTTTGTCCATCAAAGAATGAAGGAATATATTTATGAAAACCACTTCTCTCACCTTGCTTGGGACTATACTATCTCTGCTCCCCCTATTCCTGAGACAAGTTTTAAATAGGGAAAGGGATATCCACCACAGAAGCATCCTCCCTTTCTTCATTGGAAGGTCTGGAGTCTGCAGTGGGGTTGGCCATTCTCCAGCCAGGGTTCCTTGTAAAACAGACAGGAAAAGAGGAAAAGCAAGGCTGAAGACACCAGAGTTGAAAACCTGCAGTCCAAGGTGTGTCAGGGTTTGAAAAGTGCAGCCTGGATCTCTGTGCCACTCTGACTGCCAGAAGTCATGATGGGAGTGAGAATAATGCTCAGTTCTTCTGTCTCACACATTTCTGCATCCATGAATTTGATGGAAGAGCAATTTCTGTTCTTTTTTTCCTTCCATTGGGAGAGTGAAAAATAAACACTTAGCACAAGAAGCAAGCACATATAAGTCAGTCTGGTCCTCCAGTAATGTCCATTAAAACACTGCAAAAAACCAAAGTTCATAACACAATGGTTTGTGTTTCTTTGCTAAGGTGTTCCTGCCAAAAAATGTGAGACCCTTATAATTTGTTGACAGTGAAAGAACAACTGACCTTGTGCTGTACTGTAATGACTTCTTAATCTGTAATGTATCTTCTCTGAGTAGTTTTGGTTTGCCCTGAATGTAAAAAGTGCAGAAGTTTTGGGGAGAAACTTTGCTGCTGGTCCTTGCAGCATCTGCAGTGCCCATAACCACATTGTGCTGCACAAAGATGTGCATTGATATCATCAGGAGAGGAAGAAAATGGTGGACAGTAAAAGAGGTTCAGTATGGAGTGATGAATCCTAGGGACCAGCACAACATCCACACAGTTCTTAGGATGCTAGATGATTTGGCTGTCTTGTAGGAAACTGGGATGTGTCCTCAGTGTCATGGGTGGAATTGAGACTTGGTGTCCTTGAGGAAGAAGCAAGAGGACCCCAGAAAAAAAGAAATTTCTATTAATTGGGGCTTCTATGGAAAGCAACTTGTAATATAGATCAAATTTGCTGCAAAAAGGCTTATTTAAGATTTAAGGGGAAATTTTTGTTCTGTGTAAGAACAGGGTATAGCAAAGTTCATGTCCTCTACACTACTAAAATAATAATGATAATCATCATCATCACAGAATCATAGAGTGGTTTGTGTGGGAAAGGATCTTAAAGATCATCTAGTTCCACCCACCCTGCCATGGGCAGGGACAACTTCCACTGCACCAGCTTGTTCAAGCCTGACCTTGAACACTTCCAGGGAAGGGGCATCCACAACCTTCCTGGTCAGCCTGTTTCAGTGTCTCACCACCTCATAATAAAGAAGTTCAATACTACCACCACTACTACTACTACTACTAACAGCAACAGCACCAAAACAACCAATAATTTAAAAAATAACAACAATAATAATGATGAATTTTGCTGGTGTGAAGACAGAGAGAGAGATGGGATTTAAAATTCTTTAAACCCTCAGGGAGATAAAGCAGCAATTCCTCTTGAACTGTTCAGGCAAAACCTGATGTCTTGACAAGTAAAGAGAGAGAAAATATTTTGTTAGCAGACCTTATTTTGTTAAATTATTGTCTGGCAAACAAAATAGTGGGGTGCAATCTTATCTGAAGGCTATGAATGGTTTTTAGGCTGCCTCTGTGCATGCTGCACAAGCTCAGCTCTATCTAAATAATCTGAATGTCCTGCTTCATTGATTTGTGCATTATGCTCATAAAGACATTACATTTGAACTTGATATGAAATAAAAAGGCTTTGGTCAGTCAATACCCTTCAAGAAAGCACTTCAAAGATTTTATAAAAGGGTCACTGACCTATACACTGAGCTTGGACCTTGATTGTCCAGGGAGAGCCCTCTCTGCACTTGGTCTTTGAACCTGCCCTCCCCCTCTGTCCCAAAGCACCACACAAAGCAATAACTTATTATAAGTCCATGTTTTCGATTGTGCATACAAGGGAAAACATCAAAACAATGCAGCTGAAAAGAATCCCCTTTAGACATGAGATATTGTGTTATTGTTTCTTTTACCAGGTGTACTCAATATGTACCAAGGTTGCTCTGAATATCCAGGTTTAGCTGGCTTGTCTTTGCCTGTTTCATGAGCTGAGTGAGCGAGGAGCCCCTTTTGGTCCACGTTTCTCAGGATTTTTGTTTTCTTCAAAAATCATAGAATCATCTAGGTTGGCAAAGAACTCTAAGATCAAGTCCAATTTTCAACCAAACACCGCCATGTCCATTAAATCATGTTCCAAAATGCCATGTCTACAAGTTTTTGGAACGCTTCCAGGATTGGTGACCACCACATCCTGGGCAGCCTGTTCCAATGCCTGACCACTCTTTCAGTAAAGAAACTTTTCCTAATGTCCAACATAAATTAACATAAATTTTAAATATCCACAGTTTAACTGAAGACAGCAAGTGAGAAATAACTCACTTGTCCTTTATAAACCACCTCCAAGTTTGTCTAGGTCCCTCAAATGGTTTTGGATTTGAATGGTTGAATCCAAACTCCTCTCTACCAAATGTTACCCCAGGGTTGGTTGAAATCATCCCCTACCAAAATGCTGCTGAAGAGGAACCTCACCAGTCTTGCCAGCCCGTTTCTTCACTGTGTCACCAGCTTTGGAGTGCCTGAAGTAGAGGTCAGAATTATAGACTCACAGAAGTCTATCATGCTGGGAGTTGGAAGAGATCTCTAGAGATCATCCAGTCAAACCCTGCTGCTAAAATACAGTCTCCAACAGCCGGTCGCCCAGGATCACAATGTCCAGGCAGGCTTGGAATCTCTCCAGAGAAGGAGACTCCACAACTGCTCTGGGCAGCCTGCTCCAGGGCTCAAAACCCCCACAGAAAGGTCTGCTGGATTTGTCCTGCAATTCCTTGTCTCTCTTGAACTGGGGAGACCAGATCTGGATCTGGTACTCGAGGTGTGGCCTCACAAGGGCAGAGAGTGCTGGCCACACTTGTCTTAATGCACCCCAGGAGACCACTGGCCGCCTTCTCTGTGAAGGTACGTTGATAGCTCATGGGGAGCTTGTTGTCCACCAGCACTCCCAGGTCCCTCTCCACAGAGCACAGAGTTGCTTTCCAGAAGGTCAACCCTGTACTGCTGCAGGGGACAATTCCTTCTTAGGTGCAGGAACCTACAGCTCTCCTGTTGGACTTAATGAGGCTTCTCTTCAGCCAACTCTCCAGCCTGTCCAGGTCTTCCTGAACATCAGCAGAGCCTGGTGGCATGACAGCCATTCTTCCCAGTTTTGTGTAATCAGTAAACTTGCTGAGGGTCCCCTTTGTCCCTTCATCCAGGTCACTGATGCAGATGTTGAACAAGAGTGGACCCTAGAACTCCACCTTGTGGAGTTTTGCTTGGTGAGATCCATTGAAACCTAGATCCACATCTGGGGCTACTAAAAACATACATCTAAAAGATGTAAGGCTACAACGTTCTTTCTGTCCAGACATGTTTGATCCTTGCTCTATGATGAGGTGGGTGCTTGTGGAATCATTCAGTGAGACATTTGTACATGGCCAAAATTTAGGGGCGCTGTTGAGACAAAGGAATTTCTTTGCAATCAGAATTCCTTTCATGAGGGCTATGGTTTAGATATGTTTCCAAAAGCAGAAGGACCCCATGCCATTATTAAAAAAGCTGGGCTGCTCACAGTTATTTATAAACACCAATGCAACAGAAACTTCAGGCAGAAAGATACTATTTGTCATGGAAATCAGCAGGAAAAGAAGGGATCTGTCGGAAGTGGCAGCAGAAGGAGAGTAAATTGATGCAGAATCAAATCTAGATTGAACACGGAGAATTTCCCTCATTGGAAATCCACCTAAAAAATTGTAAAAGGAGTAGAAATAAACAATCCCATCATCCCCAAAATTTCTTATTATTTTTTTAACCAGTCAAACCATGCAAAAAAACACAAAACACCCACAGAAAACCCAAACCCTAAAACTCACAATGGAGCAACTTCCATTTTAGATCAGTTTCTCCTCCTCTCGCATGGTCTATTTATTTTTATTGGTTTGTTTCTCATTAAATCCTTCAATTACTCTGCAGTGTAAAATGGTGAAATTATTGGCATGTGCCACTTTCATCATGTATTTGAGTTTGCTTATTACACTTGCAGAAAATGCTTGAATGGTATTAGGCTCTGCTGTGGATTGAGACAGAGTTAATAAATATTATTTGGTGTTTTTTTCCCTGAGAAGCGCTGCTTTTCTTGATTGTTTTTTACAGTTGGATTGGGAATATTGATTTATTCACCACTGTTACAATAATTGTATACAAGGAACAACAACCAAAAAAAAAAAATAATAAAAAATGTAGAGGTAACATTTCATCAGCTCAAACAGATTAATTAGTTGTAGTAGATTAGGCACAGTGTTACACAGAAAGATTTGCATTTAGGGGAATAAAAAAGTTGTGGGTTTTTTTGTTGTTGAGGGGTTTTTTTGATTCTTCTTCTTTTTTTTTAATCTTAAAAAAGGCAAGAGAATTTAATAGAGATGTGATACACTGAGCTGCTTGGCTTATTATTCAATCAGTGCTTCCAAATGAGTACTAAAGGGCAGCTTTAAATATTAACTCTTCTTTCTCAAAAAATGAAAAAATGTGGTGTAATTGTTGAAGGCATGATATGGGGAAATTATAGAAATCACAGAACCACAGAATTGTTCAGGTTGGAAAAGACATGACAAGGGTGGTGGAACCAGATGATCATTAACGTCTCTTCCAACTCAAACCATTCTTTGATTCCATTCTAGAATCACAGAATCATAGAATGGTTTGGGTTAGAAGGGACCTTAGAGATCATCTAGTTCCAGCCCCCCTGACGCAGGCAGGGACACCTCCTACTAGGCCAGGTTGCTCAAGGCCTCATCCAACCCTGAACACTTCCCTGGGTCACGTATTCCAGTGTCTCACCATCCTCACTTTAAAGAACTTCTTCCTAATATCCACTCTAAATTTTCCCCTCTTACAGCTCAGAGCCATTGTCCCTCATCCCTACAAGTCCTTGTAAAAAGTCCTTCCTCAGCTTTCTTGTAGACCCCTTTCAGGTACTGGAAGACTGCTCTAAGGGTTTCTCCAGAGCCTCCTTTTCTCCGAGGTGAACAACCCTAACTCTCTCACCCTGTTCCCACTCCTCTCTTCATCTTTATGTTTCTCTGGACCTGCTCCAACAGTTCCATGTCCTTCTTGTGGTGGGGGCCCCAGAACTGGACACAGTACTGCAGGTGGGGTCTCACAAGAGCAGAGCAGAGCAGAGCAGAGTAACAGAACCATCTCCCCAATCCTGCTGGTCATGCTTCTTTTGATGAATGATCATTCGGTCCCATCATCAATCTAACCCCATATGATCAAATCCCTCCTTACCCTACTTGTATAAAAACAAAAGCAGACTTGTTGCATCTTAAATTATAAATGAAGGTATAATGGAAGCACAGCCATTTAAAAATCCAAATTTCCCACCATAGTTTTCCACTTGAAGGCAATTATGTTGTTCCTATTTTCTTCATTGCACGCAGAATCGAAATGAAGCCAGGAAGAGGTAAATATCAGTGTGGGGTTTTTAGCTGAAAATTACTCGTGAAAGATTATGAGACACAATAACCATTTTGCAAGTGGCCTGATTGTGCAAGCTGGTGAAGGGTCTAGAGAACAAGTCTTTTGAGGATTTCCCTGAGGGAATAGGGATTGTTTAGCCTGGAGAAGAGGAGGCTGAGGGGAAACCTTGATGCTCTTTACAACTTCCTGAAAGGACATTGCAGTGGAGTGGGGGTTAGTCTCTTCTCTCTAATTTCAGGTCATAGAATGAGAAGAAAACACCTGAAATTGTGCTAGGGAAGTTTTAGATTGGATATTGGAAAACATTTTTTTATGGAAAGAGTGGTTAGGCATTAGAACAGGCTGCTCAGGGAGGTGATAGAGTCTTTGTCCCTGGAGGTGTTCAAGAAAAGTGTGGACATGGCACTTTGGGATGTAGTTTAATTGCAATGGTGGTGTTAGGTCAATGGTTGGACTCGATGATCTTAGAGGTCTTTTCCAACCAAAACAATTCTGTGATTCCTTTTTTTGAGCCTTTTCTGAGGGGAATTAAAATCTCCCAGTGCTCTGGACCACTGACACCACCAGGGTAATTAAACCATTTCCCCCAAGGTTTGCAAGTTTTACCATATTTCTGTATGGAAATAGGGAAAGAAAAACAATCTTTTATCACTCTCACATTCTGTAGAAACCTACAGAGAGCTACACAATGGGCCTTGCCTGACATGCTGATTTTCTTTTTAAACCATCTGTTAAATCATCCTGCCTTGCAACATACTAGACATTATAAATGCCCCTAATTTTTCAAAGCGGTGCACAAGGATTCAGCTGCTTGACTTCCAGTTTCTGCCATGCTATCCCACCCCAGCCATTCAGAGACGTTAAACACACGGAGCCAGTTTCACAGCTGGGATAATGCTGCCTTTTTTTTCCCCTCTCTCTGTCTTTTTTTTTTTTTTTTTTTCTCTTTTTTTTCATTTTGGCAGCTTGGCAATGCAGAGCATCTTTCAATCTGGCTTAAAGAGCCACTGGAGGGATGTTCCACAATTGCAGCATCCTTGAGCGGCACAGAGATACCATGGGGACCCTTCCTGCTTCCTACTCTGGTCCCCTCTTTGCAACCCTGATACCCACACAACTCCTGGATCACTTCATCCTCATGGTATAAGTTCCAGAACACTTGATCCCTTGATCTCTTGGCCCCCATTGTCCAGATCCCAGGCATGTTGCTGCTCTGGAAATCGAGGCTGTGAGTGCCTTCTCCTGCTTTCTGAGGGCACCCTGGGGTATGTTCATCTCGGTCTAGAAGGAAAACCAAAATCTGTTAAATTGTGTTTACAGCCTGTGCCAGGGGTGGAATTGCAGATCTGGCCCTCGGGACTGATGCTGGGAATGGGTGAGAATTATCCCACAAGGCTGCACACATTGTTAAATCCCAGAATCCCAGCACAGTGGGAGTTAAAAGGGAGCTTTGAGGACATCTAGACCAACCCCTTTGCTACAGCAGGTTCATCCAGAGCAGGTTGTCCAGGCATGCTTGGAATCTCTCTAGGCAGCCAGTTCCAGGGATCCACATCCTTAAAGGGAAGAAATTTGTCTTCAAGGAAAGAAGCTGTGGTATGGAAAGGATGCTTGAAGCAGCCTGTGTGCCTTAACACTGGAAGCAGGAACACACTGTAAACCCTTTCCCACTCCAGTGAGGGTCGTGTGTTAGTGGTGAACTTGGCAGTGCTGAGTTAATGGTTAGATTTGATCTGAAAGGTCTCTCTTGGCCAAAACAATTCTGATTCTATGCTCAGGGAAGAAGATGCCCTCAGAACCTGTCCTCTCCAGTTGGCAGGTACTGCTTTGGAATGAAGTAGCACAGCTTAATCCTGAGAAGTGACACGGCCTTGGAGCATGGATTAGTGTCCTTGCCTATACTGAGAGACAAGAAAAAAAGAGAAGAGAAGAGAAGAGAAGAGAAGAGAAGAGAAGAGAAGAGAAGAGAAGAGAAGAGAAGAGAAGAGAAGAGAAGAGAAGAGAAGAGAAGAGAAGAGAAGAGAAGAGAAGAGAAGAGAAGAGAAGAGAAGAGAAGAGAAGAGAAGAGAAGAGAAGAGGAAAGAAAAGAAAAGGAAAGAAAGGAAAAGGAAAGGAAAGAAAAGGAAAGAAAAGGAAAGAAAAGGAAAGAAAAGGAAAGAAAAGGAAAGAAAAGGAAAGAAAAGGAAAGAAAAGTTATTCTTTAGATCTAAAACCGATAAAATTCTTTCAATGACTTCCAGCTCAAACAAAAGATCAGATAAGATAAAATCAGATAACACAAGTCTAGTAAGGAGCATCTGAGGGAATCAAGGTTGTTCAGCCTGGAGAAAAGGAGTCATGGTGCTGAGAGACACAATTTGGTGGTGACCTGGCAGTGCTGGATGAATGGTGATCTCAAAGGTTTCTTCCAACCCAAATGATTCTATCATCCAATGAAAGGTAATGAGAAATAACTCTCACCTCCTCTTCCTCATGAAGGCTTTAAAAACTTACTCCAAACGTTTGCTGCATCCTACTGTATTTAACCTTCAGATGTGTCTCTCTACTGCATGAAGAGCAAAATATTCCAGCTGCTATGAAAGATAATCATTAAGGTGATCTAACTCCAAAGATCAATAACATCTCTACAGGACCCTTCCAGGTTTTCTGTGATATCTCCTGTCTCATTAAAAATCATATTAAAAGATCCTGTTCAGGTAAAGGGGGATTTCATAAGTTCTTCGACATTATGGAGCAAGGTTTATTAAACAGGCCTTTTTTCTTAATCTGAACAATACTCAGATGAAAGAACTGCCTAATAATGAAGAGGTTAATATGTGTTTATATATATTTGGATAGTTAATGAGAATATCACTAATTATAGTAACTGGGAAATGACTTTTCTTTAAAGATGAACATTTCAGAAGATAAATCTACCCATATTTCTGGGGGGAAAAAATACTCAGTTTAACTTATTTTTATATATTGAATTACATGTGTATTTTTAACCTTTATTTGACAAAAAGTGTTAAAAAAAAAGCAGTTAGGAAGGAGTGTTCATTGTGTCCTTTCTCTGCTACAGGCTGGGGTCAGAGTGGCTGAAGAGCGGCCAGGCAGAGAGGGACTTGGGGGTACTGGTCGATGGTAGGCTGAACATGAGCCTGCAGTGTGCCCAGGCGGCCAAGAAGGCCAATGGTATCCAGGAACAGTGGGGCCAGCAGGAGCAGGGAGGTCATTCTGCCCCTGTACACTGCACTGGTTAGGCCACACCTGGAGTACTGTGTTCAGTTCTGGGCCCCTCAGTTTAGGAAGGAGGTTGACTTGCTGGAATGTGTCCAGAGAAGGGCAATAAAATTGGTGAGGGGTCTGGAGCACAAGCCCTATGAAGAGAGACTGAGGGAGCTGGGGTTGCTTAGCCTGGAGAGGATGAGACCTTATTGCTCTCTCCAGCTACCTTAAGGGAGGTTGTAGCCAGGTGGGGGCTGGTATCTTCTCCCAGGCAACCAGCACCAGAACAAGAGGACACAGTCTCAAGCTGTGCCAGGGGAGGTTCAGACTGGATATTAGGAGGAAATTCTACACAGAGAGAGTGATTGCCCATTGGAATGTGCTGTCTGGGGAGGTGGTGGAGTAACCATCTTTGGAGGTATTCAGGAGGAAACTTGATGGGGTGCTTGGTGCCATGGTTTAGTTCATTAGGTGGTGTCGGATGATGGGTTGGATGTGATGATCTTGAAGGTCTCTTCTAACCTGGTCTGGTCTATTCTATTCTATTCTATTCTATTCTATTCTATTCTATTCCTGACCCAAACTGGGTTCTTTTGATCTCTGTGGAGGATTTGGAAATGCAATCAAGGTCTTATAGATGATCCGCAGCATTTCTTGGACTTCTGCAGCAAATTCTCTTTACAGAGGAGATATTCTCAATGCTGATCAATAGCTAAAGTCTGGGGGACAAGAGGATGGGTCCAGGCTCTTTACAGTAGTGCCCAGCAACAGGACAAGGGGCAGCGACAGGACAAGGGGCAACAGGTACAAAATAGAATACAGGAGATTCCGTTTCAACAGGAGGAGAAACTTCTTTGCTGTGTTGGTGCTGCAGCCCTGAAACAGGCTGTGCACAGAGGTTGTGGAGTTTCCTTCTCTGGAGAGATTCCAGACCCACCTGGATATTGTGATCTGGGCAAGCTGCTGCAGGTGACCCTGCTTTAGCAGGGGGGTTGGACGACCTGTTCTCCAGAGATCCTTTCTGAACCCTACCATTCTGTGATGCTGTGATAATGAAAGACAGCAATGAGGAAAAATAGATGAGCTCAAAACCAGCAGGGAAAGCCAAATCCTGCAGCCAAGGGCTGGAAAAAAGCACGAGTCATAATAATTTCTTCTCTTATTATACCATGAGAGCCGCTGTTGAAAAAATAGTTAAAATATAAATAGTATCAAGACAAAGGAGTCTACAGCTCTGAAACACTCAGCAAGCAGATTTGCTTTCAAAATCAATGACATTTTTACCTAATCACTTTTCAAACAAGACTCCAGTTTTGATTAAATTTTGAGCATGGACACAAGCCTCTCGCTGCTTCTCAAGCTAATCAAGTGTTACAGCAAAGACACAGGAAAATATATTGTATTTGATTTCTACATCTTCTTTGTCCCTGACATGGCTAGAAAATTTCTGCTCTTTCAACCTTACAACCCAGGCAGCCTTTGGATGTCTTTGCACCTGTGAAGGTGTTTACTCAGCTATGAACACAATTCTGACATGCAATAACAGTTGCCTCTCAAAAAAAGCATCTGGAAAACCAGAGGTAGTGGTGAGCCAGAGAGTGGTGGAATTTGGAAAGGCTGTTATAATAATAAGAACCCTTTTTTTTTTCCTTCTTTTTTTTTTTATTCCCTGTTCAAGAAATTAGAAAGAACAGGGGATGAAAAAAAGAATAAAAGCTCAACCTGTTTAACACCAGATTGTTCTGAGCAATTGAAATACAGTCTCAGCAATTTATATGAAAAAAACACACCAATCTTTATTTTCATTTATTGACACTGTTTCCTTCCAGTAAATACACACCATGATTGATTTCAATCACAGAATCATAGATTTGTTTTAATTGGAAAAGACCTGTAAGATCATTGAGTCCAAGCTTCAACTTAAGACCACCATGGTCATTAAAACATGTCCCAAGGTGCCAAAGGTGTCCCAAAGTGAGCACCTTCAGGGATGGTGATTCCACCACCTTGCTGGGCAACCAATGTATGACCAATGTACAACCTCTATTTATAACAATTACAGAGATGTAGCTGTGCCAGATTGTTATGTTTGTAACCACAGACACCCCAGCAGGCTGCTGCCATTCAGGGAGACCTGGAAAGGATGGAGTGTTAGGGTAGAGGAACTTCACGAAGTTCAGCAAGGACAAGTGTGGGGTCCTCCTGCCCCTGGAGAGGAATAACACCCTGCACTGGTACAAGTGAGAGACTAATCTGCTGGGAAACAGCTCTGTGGAGAAGGACCTGGGAGTTCTGGTAGACAACAGGATGACCATGGGTGAGGAGTGTGCCCCTGCTGCCAAGAAGGCCAGTGGCATCCTGGAATGCATTAAGAGGAGCATGGACAGCAGGTCTAGGGAGGCTCTCTTGCCCCTTCACTTGCTCTGTACCGGTGAGGCCTCACCTGGAGTATTATGTCCAGTTCTGAGCTCCCCAGTTGAGGAAAGACAGTGATTTACTGGAGAGTCCAGTGCTGGGGGGACTGGAGAATCTCTGCAAGGAGGAAAGGTTGAAAAACCTGGAGCTGTTTAGCCTGGAGAAGGTAGAACTGAGAAGGAGATCTTAGGGGAAGAGAAATCTGAGAGCACCAGGGACAGGGCTCTGGTGTGGCTGCTCCCCTGGGAAACCCCTGGAAACCTTCTTGGGAAAAGCTGCCCCTCTGAATCTGCTCCTTGTATCAAATGGCAGCTTCAGACACATGTCACCAGTCTGTGTCAACTGCTTTTTTTTTTTTTTCTAGTTGTAAGGAAAAAAAATAAAGCAAGTAAACATTGCTGACAGAAGTTTGAGGTCCATCTGAAAGACCATCAAGACAAGAACTATAACAGTACTGTAAATACCCACTTTATTTTTCATACTCATTGTTGCTGTTTCATGTTTGGAGATTGACTAAAAGGAGGAGAGAGAGAAGTAGGTACAAATCCTGCAAACTGGAGAAGGGGGTGCTCTGAGGGAGGGCTGAAGATATCCATCAAACTCATCCCTCTTTCCATCATTGTACGGGCAGCAATATGTGGAAATACTGTGGCTGCCCACCTAAAAAGTAGCAGGAATTTATCTCCAGTTGATGTCCCTGTTGTGGAGCTGATCTGGATACAGGAGCTGCTCTCAAGGACAGGTAAGAGACACAAACATCAGGAACTGAGCAAATATTTCCATGTCCTGAACATTCATGACTGAGCTGGATAATTGAGAGTGCAACACCCGTGGTGATAAACCCCTGCACATGTGAGGTCATAATGAATTCCCTTAAATGAACTGGGAAAAAAAATAAGGGACAAATAAACCCAAGGAATTTCAAAACAATGTAAGAAGAAAAGGCATTTGTTCCTAAAGCAACTTTAAAGAGGATTTAAAAACACAGAGAGGAGTTTTGCCCAGCTGTGTGGGATGAAACTGTAAGTTCAGCAGAACAGAGCAAAGCTGATACAGAATAGTTTTAAATGTCTTTTCCCTCATAACTAGATTATTCAGTACAATGTCATTTGCTGCCACTGACATTTTCTTTAAAGTCATAAAGGCCTACATAGTAATAAAAGGGCTCAGAATAAAATTAGGAATATCATGTATAAATTATCTTTAACCTTAGCTTCATTTGGACTGTGACTTTTTAGACCTGATCAATTTTCATGAAACTATCCACATAAAACTGTGAAAAAATATTTGATCCTTGGCTCTCATAAAGCTCCTGTAACAAGCCTGGTACTTTGGTGATACTTAATAGTGCTGTTGGTGTCTGTCTCTGTGGGCAGTTCTATAAAACCAGGGATAATGTCTAAGATTTAGTGCAATTTCTTGGAGCATTGTTATGGAAAACATCTACCCAGATCACTTTGGCTTAGGTTATTTGGACATAGAACACATTCACCAAATTTCCTGCTGAGTTTGAGGAAGCTGACAGACAAATTTAGGTGTGTTTTTCTCCTCCCTGTTTCTGAAAAAAGCCCAGCTCCTGTGAGATTTTTCAGGTTAATTTTTCACTGCATTCCCTCTAACAGTCTTGAACTTGTTAGCAAAAGGCAATATCCTTGTAGGCTCTCGATATTGAATCATGAAATGTGTCTGATATTTGAACCAAAATGTTTTGTGCTCTCATTGCGTATCTCTGTGTAGTCTTTTAAATCATAGAATCATTAAGGTTGGAAAAACCCTCTAAGATCATCAAGTGCAACAGCCTACCCAACATCTCTGAGACCACTAGACTCTGTCCTGAAGTGCCATGACTTCTCCTTTCTTGAACGCCTCCACAATGGTGACTCCACCACCCACCCTGGGCAGCATGTTTCTGACCACTGTTCTGGGAAAAAAAATTCTCCTCATGTTCAGTCTAAAATTCCCCAATCGAAACTTCCCTAAATATTTCCTCAGTGATCTTGTGCACTCCAGAGGTTCCTTGAGAAGAGGTATAGGCATCTTTGAAACACAGAGCAATATTATTCCTCTGTCTGACAGGGACTTTCTCAGCCTGCTCTTCTCCAGGCTACACAGCCCCAGGTCTCTCAGCCTCTCCTTATAAGAGAGGTGATCCATTCTCCTCAGTATCTTTGTGGCCCAATATTGGCTGGTTTCATGTGTGCCCTGGCTGGGATGAAGGCAGACTGCCTGTCCACTCTTCCAGTAAAGAAATTTTTGATAATACCCAACCTAAACCTGGTGCAATCTGAAGATATGAACAGTCATCCTATCATCAGATAAGGCTCAGTCTAATGATGTAGTTGGAAGACCACTAAATCACTGATGTATTTGCATGGTAGTCCTTGAATGCAGATGCAAGAGTACACTGAGATGGAGTGTCTGAACATATGTTTACACTGCTGATGGCTCTGAACTATAAGTTCTGCTGCATATTAATGGCATATTTGTGCATGGTAATTTAGGAAGCATGAGTCATTTATCTAATAAAATGTTAATTACTACTTACTAGGTATATTTATTTATAAATTTCTGTGGAACTTACAATGGAAATTTCATCCTCTGGCCTTTTTTTTTCCAGGGAAAGTTCTCCACCCCTCTTCTTCATGATATTTGTTCCATAAAAGAGGCTTGGAGAATTGCTTGAGGTTGTATCTGATCTGTTGTGAGCTGCTTTACATGATGCTGTTCAGCAATAAACCATGTTCTAGCTGCTCTGCATCTCTAAGCACCATGTGAGAACCTCTAAAAGATAAAAAGCTTCCCAGAGGATCTGAGCATTCAAAACAGATTTAGGAATTATAGAATCACAGAATGTTAGGGGTTGGAAGGGATTTCCAGAGGTCATTGAGTGCAACCTCCCTGCCAAATCAGGATCACCTACGGCATGTCACACAGGAACACATCCAGAAGGGTCTTGAAAGTCTCCAGAGAAGGAGACTCCACAGCCTCTCTTGGCATCCTGCCCCAGGGCTTCATCACGCTTTACAGTAAAGAAGTCTTTCCTCATGTTGAGGTGGAACTTCCTGCATTCCAGCTTGTATCCACTGCCCTGAATCCTATATGAAACATTTAAAGGATGTTTGCAGAGCCTAGCTGTTGTGGTTTTTCACTTCTGTGCAACGGCTTTGGATAGTAGGAATTGGACACCTAACTTCCTAAAGGGCTTAATGGGATCTCCTCAGGTTTTATGACATAAAGAGGTTGGAGTTAATGGCTTGGACCCCCAAGGGCTGCACACCCTGTGTTTATTGCAAGTCCTGCCTGGGGAGGGGGTTTCTGGGATGGAGGTTTGGAGACAGACAGGAGGTGTGAAAGGGGAGGTGTGTGGGAACTGGAGACCTTCAGCTTTTATATACCTTAAGCCAGTTTTCCTCTTCTGTGATGCTGCTCTGGCTCTCTGATGTGCTGTGGAGTCAAGGATTGAGAATTGTATTTCTCGGTTTCCATGGACCTCTCAAATTTATGGCAGAGATTTCCCATGGATGCTCTATTGTCCTGCCAAGTGGAGGATCACAGGGACCCTTACTCCAAAGTAGCAACCTTATTTAGTTTTCCCAGCTGAAAATCAGCCACTGTCCAAAGGCAATCCTCTGATTTTAGAGGAATACATCAAGAAGAATCATGAGCCTCTCTAAACATTGCAATGCAGATGCACATTTTTAAGGAAACCCTGCATCAGAGTAGCAGAATTATTGCAGCAGGATGAAATCTTTCATGGTTTATTGTATTGGTCCAACAGCATTATAACCTCAACCACTCCAGAAGACTTTAAATTCCCTTTTTTTTCATAAAACATTGATGCAATTTTAGGTTTCTATAGGACATCTGATGGCAGTTGCTGACTGTTATGGTTTAAGCTACTCTTTGCATGTTGCAGTCGTATTTATAGAGATTTAACTTGCAAAATGTTCAGCCTTTAAACAACCTCCCTGGCTGTGTAATAGGATGTTTCAGCCCAGTGAAATATTGCCTTGGCAAGCCTAACACTTTTTATTATGACCTTTCTTATTGCTGGCATTGTGTTGCTCAAAGTAGAACTGCAGGAGTAGATGAAACTCTTTCCAGCAATGTAATATTTGGTCAGTTGTTATTTCTTCTCTTCTCTTCTCTTTTCTTTTCTTTCTTTCTTTTTTTTTTTAATCTTCTTTCCTTCCTTTTTTTTTTTTTTTTTCCTCTTCAGTGCTGGTGTTACCTTTAACAAATGTACTGTGCCTCTTAATGTGCACCCAGGGTCTTGTGAAAACAGTGTGAGAAAGTGCTTATCCATGGTAGTTTGGATGGAGTTTAGGGCTGCGGCATGAGCCAAGAGTTGTCCCAACTTCAGTGAGCGTTTGATTCCCGGTAGGATCCCAGGCAGGATGTTGGCGTGGCTCTTGCAGGCACTTTGAGAAGCAGAGTGCTTGCATGGTGGGTTTGGGGCATGGGTGGCACCATTTGGGACACGCATAAAGCTGTTTTACAAATGCTTCTGGGCAGCAAAGAGAACTGAGCAGACAGAAGATTTTTTTGGAGGTGGAGAAAATCGTACACAAATACAGGAGCCTGGCCAGCAGTGCTTGTGATGTTCAAACAGGCTGAGCCTGGTGAGTTTCATAAATGAACTCTGCACAGAGTAAATGTTTAATATACACACATGCATAGAAAAATCTGGGGGCTCGGAAAAAGACACGCCTCAATAAAAATGATTATTTTTATTTGGTCTCATTCCTTGGATATTAAGGAGAACAAACCTTGAAGAAAATGCATCCTTTGCACTAAAGATCTCCCAACACATCCCACATTCTGGCTGTCTTCTCCCCGCCTGTTGTATACCAGAAGCACTGTGATCTTGGTAGCCTACAATAAAAGAAACAGGGTAAAAAACTCAGACGATGAGGGAGCCTAAGCTTCCACATTTTTCCCTTACCACAGGCAGGGTTTCAGAAATTAGAGTGTCCTCACTGGGCTTCTGATAGAGTAGAGGGTAAAAGATTTCAAAGGCAGTTTTAATGAAAGAGAAATACTGAAAGAAAGAACACAGAGAGCAGTGACACTATAGTTCTGCTAAATTTTACATTTAAACTAAGAGGCTAATCATAATTTATTCTGTCAAAGAAATGACCTATAAGTAAAGAAGACAAAATATGACTTGATGATTAAAGACTTTTTAAAGAAATATTCTCTATAGTTATGTCAGTACCACATGTTACTCTATACGTAATCTAAAGCAGTGTTTGAAATTTCTCCTAATTATATTTGGAACCCGGACCACAACGTCCCTGGGGAAATGTTTAGTGCATTGCAGTGATGTGGCAGCTTCCCTGCACTGCCACTTCTGATGGAACATCTGAGCTAAAGCCCTATTTTAAATGCTTTCAGCTCTGGGAAGCGGGGAGGGTGGGATGAAGTCAGGTTTCTTACAGGTGACAGGGAATGATTCAACTTTGTGGCAAAAGACCAAGAAGCTGCTGCCAGCATGGGTTTCCTTTCTGTTGTTCAAAAAAGTCATTGTTCAAAAGATTATGGGGCAGATTTGCTCATTTTCCATCTCTATTCCTGGAAACCTTCCAGATCAGTTTAGGGCTCTGAGCGAGCTGTTGTAGTTGCAGAAGATCCTGCTGACTGCAGGGGAGTTGGACTAGATGACCTTTAGAGGTCCATTCCAACCTAAAGCATTCCATGATTCTATGATTCTCACTACAACTACCTGAAAGGATGTGGTAGTGAGGTGAGGGGTCAGTCTCTCCTCCCTAATATCAAGTGATAGGACAAAGGGAAATGGCTTCAAGTTGTGCTAGAGGATGTTTAGATTGAATGTGAGGAAAAATGTCTTCACTAAAAGAGTGGTCAGGCATTGGAATAGGTTGCCCAGGGAAATGGTGGAGTCACCATCCTTGGGTGTGTCCAAGAGGCATGTAGACAGGGCACTTTTGGACATGGTCTAGTGGCCATGGTGGTGATATGTTGAAGGTTGGACTTGATGGTCTTAGTGGTCTTTTCCAAACTTAATGATTCAATGATTCTATTCTATGATTTGGCAGTTCTCTGGTTCTATGATTGTATGATTCTGTAACTCTAGGATTCTAGGATTTTCTACTTGCAGTCTTGCTCACTAGCAGACAAAATTTGTGATAGCCCCAAGGCAACAAAAAAGTCCATTTCTTAGATGCTGTTTTGTGGGTACAGTGACTTTACCACTCCAAAACAGATTCCTAGTGTATTCGTAGCTTAATAGAGAGACATGATGTTCAAGTACTTACAAGGCTTTCCAGAAGTTGGAGGATATCCTGATTAGGGAAAGATGAAAAGGGGGAAATTACCTCTTTGATCTACATAGCAGTTCCTTCTTCTGCAGTGCCACATAAATTTGCCAGTTATATCCCAGAAGGAAGCAATTAGATTGTGTTGATGATGAAGAATCTGATTGAAATGAGAAAGGAGAAAATAAAGCTGAATCCTAGCTTGGTGTTTGTGTGAAAGGTTGAAGTCTAGTCCAGCTGAAAGGAAATAAACTCCTTTTTTTGCATTAAAGGACTAAAATCACTCAGAGGTGTTGCCTAATAACAGATTCCTTCAAATTCAGTATGCAATATCCAATTATTTTGGTCCTCTACATAAATGAAAGGGACATGCACATAAAGATGCTTTTCACTGATTTAAAACAATTAAGAAGAGAATCATTCTGGCCCATTGATAGTCTTGAAGGATGGTCTAACATGTTTTTATTTGTTGGATTTTTTTTATTATCTTTGTACATAGAATGAGAATTAAAGTAAATGAATGTAGGACCATTCTGAAGACAAAAAAAAAGGAAGAACTTCTATACACAAAGAGTGATTGCCCATTGGAATGGGCTGCCCGGGGAGGTGGTGGAGTCACCATCATTGGAGGTGTTCAGGAGGAGACTTGATGGGGTTCTTGGTGCCATGGGTTAGTTGTTTAGGTGGGTTGGATTGGTTGATGGGTTGTACGTGATGATCTTGAAGGTCTCTTCCAACATGGTTTATTCTATGTATTCTATTCTATTCTATTATTTTCTATTCTATTCTATTCTATGTATACCATGTTCCCACTCTGCTCCCGATTTCCCCTCTTGCCCTGGTGATGTCCAACTTCCCATCAGGTTTCAAAACCCTCAAGTGCAATCTCATGTTAGAATCACAAAGTCATAGAATCACTTTGGTTGGAAAAGACCTTCAACATCATTGATGAAGTAGTCTCCTGCACCAGGTTTTGGAGATTTACCCAGAGGAGGTTCGGGTTCTTCCTGAGAAGCTTGACTTAATTTTAACCTGCTCTGCAGGCACTGAATTTGCTTTGAATCATTTAAAAAAAAAAAATTTAGGGGAGTTCTTTGTTTCTTTTACTTTTTTTTCCCCCTTTTGTCTTAAACATCCACTTACTCTTCCTCTCCAAAATTCAAACCCTGGATGCTCTCCCCGCTCCTTCATATCTCACACTTGAAATATGCAAATAGCAGCTGTTCCAAAGAGAATATAATTGTTTTACTCTATGCCAGTGGATTCCCTCTGTTTATTGGTATCAAATTTTCAGCAGGTCTGTTCCTGCAAGTCTAAAACCAAAATCAACACTTTGGGCTCATTACTCAAAAGAAATAATTATTTATTTCCCCCTTTCCCCCCATACATAATACATAAAAATGTTGCATAAATTTACATATCAAGAAGAATCTTGATTGGGGGAAAAAAAATGTTACCCATCCTCTTGTTATCCTGAGATTGTTGTTGCTACAAAACCATGGGAGGTACATATGCAGAAGTTATGGTTGCCAAGCAACTATAACAGCACAATTTAAAGCCTAAGTGTTGCAGAGTTAAGGAGAAAAAAAAAAAATACAAAAAAGAGCATTGGCAACATCAACAATCACCATGTTATTGCTCTTCCCCAGTAAGAGAATTATATCCCGTAATGAAAATTATTCAATATAAAGGTCTCTGATATTGTATTAATTTCCTAAAATGTGTTTGACTTGAATTTACTCTCAGTTTCTCAATACTCCCCAGGATCATTATAATATCATCACTGGAAGCCAACTATTTGAGCATTATAAAAAGATTTTGCAAAGAGGATGGAAAGCATTAAGGATTGCAAAGTTATCTCCCATTTATATTGTTTCCAGATTGGAACAGAAGGAAATCCAGCCTACATTGCAGGAGGCAATGTGCCAGCAGAGGCAAATGGGGCTCTGCTTTTCTTGTTGAGCACTATGGTGCTCTCTGGGACTTGAATTTTGGTTTTTTGGACAGTATTTTGAGTACAGAACTCAGTGCTCCTCGTGTAAGGAGGGTAAATTACAGAATCACAGAATGATAAGGATTGGAAGGGACCTCTGAAGATCAGCAAGTTCAACACCCCTGCCAGAGCAGGATCACCTACATCAGGTCACATAGGAACAAGTTTAGGTGGGCCTTGAAATTCTCCAGAGACAGGCTCCACCACCTCTCTGGGCAGCTTGTTTCAGTGTTCTGCCCCCTTCAGTTTCTTCTCATGTTTAAATAGAACTTCCTGTGTTCAAGTTCATGTCCATCACCTCTTGTCCTGTCACTGGGGACCAATAAGAAGGATCTGGACCCATCTTCCTGACACCCACCTCTTAGATAATTGTAAGCGTTAATAAGATTCCCCCCAGCCTCTCCACCAAGCTAAACAGCCCCAACTCTCTCAACCTTTCCTCATGTTAGATGTTCCAGTCCCCTAATAATCTTAGTGGCCCTGATCTGGACACTCCCCACTAGTTCTTTGTCCTTGAGCTGGGGTGCTCAGAACTGGACACAATACTCCAGGTGAGGCCTCGCCACTGCAGAGCAGATGGGGAGGAAAGCCTCCCTCAACCTCATAATTCATCCCAGGGTGCCATTGACCTTCTTGGACTTGAGGACACACTGCTGGCTCATGACTGTCCTGTTTACCAGGATTCTCAGGTCCTTTTTCCCAGAGCTGCTCAGGTCAGCTATGAGGTTTTGCAACTGAGATGAACCTGTCCAACTAGACTGAGCTGGGACCACTCATGTGGCATTGTTTCATAAGATGAATAATTTTTAAATTGACTGAGATGAAATCAAATTATGTATTTACTCTGTACAGCAGGGGAAAAGCAAACTTAAAAAATTAAGGCTTCAGCCTCATGTATACAGAGTTCTTCCACGGGAATTATCTCAGGAGGTTTGATTGAGTCAATAAACCTTGAGCAAAATCCCCCTTTTTCCTGGGAGGCAGAACATGGTCTGTGGTACACAGCCCTGTGGTAATCCTGTGGTGGGACTAGGTTTTCCCATGGGTGCTGGAGAGTGATGAGGGCTGGAAAATACGAGAGCGGTGGGTGCTATAGAAGCACCCCAAGCCATTGGGGCACCTTCACAGAATCCTAGAATAGTTTGGGTGGGAATAGACATCTAAAGCTCATGTAGTTCAGCCCCTTTGCAGTGAGCAGAGGCATCTTCAACTAGAGCAGGTTGTTCAGAGCCCCAAACAATCTGACCACGAATGTTTTAAGAGGTGGGACATCTATCACCTGCTACCTTTCAGCGATGGGGCATTTGCTACTTTCTACCTTGCCTGAAATGGCATCTGAAGGAAGCCTTGGAGTGAAAGATCTCCTCTCATGAGGTCTGGCAGTTGTCAGCTGGTGATTGCAGGACAAGCTGGATACTCACCCTACACAAGACCCAGTGTGAAATCCCTCCTACCCCTCCATGAGATACTCTTACAGGGTCTTTAGGGTGCAGGACAAGTCCAGGAGGGTGCTATCCTCATTGTATGTCCCTCCTGGAGAGATGTGCCAGTCAAGGTTTAAAAAGACAAAGAAGGAAGAGCATTCTGCAATGTTAAGGAAGCAAGTGTTGATCAAGGAAATTGTGCTAGATTTACTTTTTTTTTGAGATAAATCTTTGTATAGCTGAGTTATTTAAATTGTGTAGGTCATGGTTACTTGCATGTGAGGCACTCATAAAGGTTTTCTTCTACTCCTCATTGTATGCATGTTCTAGTACATGATCTATGTCTATAAACATCAGTGTCTCAGCTTGTTCTTAATAAGGGTGGTAATTATGGTAGGTTAAATATCAATCTGATTAAGCTCTTCAGACACAAAACTTCATCTCCTTTGTGCCATCATCGTTCAGTATTCAGTGACTCCACACAGTTCATGTGGATCATCAACAGCATCATGCTGTTCTCACATGGGTCATTTAGGTAATTATGCAATGGGAGTGGAAGCTCTGCACATATTGACCCAGGCTGGTGCCACGTCTTTGCTGCAACCTAGGACCTCTTTGGCTTGTTTCACCTGTTGGTGCGAAAAGCTGGACAGATGCCTCTGTGTTTTCTTAACTCACACAATATGATTGTATCTAAAGGAACCTGACTCGATTTAGCATGCATCTCCAACTCCAGCAACCTCAAAGTTTGGGCAGCTCTTCTTTCAACCCCAGTGGTAGCTCATATTTCCGCAGTTTGCCAAGCCTGACTATGAAATGAAAACACAAGCTTTAAAACATATGGAACTGGAGTACTTTTACCTCAGATTTATGTATTGAATATTATATCCTGGGGCTGAGAAATGAACTGGAGATCCTCTCCAGCACCATAAGCATTTGAATCAATCTATAGTATCTACTCTTTTCATTGAGTAAGGAAGAAAATTATTCTCTTCTTCTGCAGTGCACTCCTGCTTGTGGTCAGGAGAAATTTTTTATCCTCTCATGATGACAGGCTTCTGCCCAAGGTTTCTTTCAGAGGACTTTTGCAAGAAGAGAGAGTTGTCTTGGCTCTTGGCCATGAATCTAACATGAATGTTACCCATAGGAGCTGAGAGGGTTTTGGGCCTTGCACTAGATCAGTTTGCTCACAGCCACATCCAGCTTGGCTTTAAAAACCTCTAGGGATGAGTCTTTTACCACCTCCCTGGGCAGTCTGTTTCAGTGTCTTAGTGCCCTCATGGTGAAGAACTTCTTCTTAACATCCAATATGAATGCCATGGGAAACTTGAGAAAATCTAGACAAACCACAAAATACTAGCCCAAATAAAACAAGTAATCACTATAGAGGGAAATTAGGAGACAGTCAAGATAAAAACAATAGAGAGGACTGCACATGTCTTAACTGGGGATGTCATGCTAAAACACTCAGATTATGCTGAGCATATTATGGCATCTCCACAGAGAAAGACCCCTGGGAGTCATGGGAGTGAAGATCACCATGAGCCAGGAATGTGCCCTTGTGGCCAAGAAAGTTGGTGGCCTCCTGGGATGCATTAAGAATAGTGTGGCCAGCAGGTCACTCTGCCCCTCTACTCTGCCCTGGTGAGGCCACATCTGAAATACTGTGTTCAGTTCTGGGCTTCCCAGTTCAAGAGAGGTAGGAAATTACTGGCAAGAGTGAAACAGGAGCTATGAGGATGCTGAGGGTACTCTAACATCTCTGGGAAGAGGAAAGGCTGAGGGACCTGGGGCTGTTGAGCCTGAAGAAGAGCAGCCTGAGGGGATCCAATCAATGCACAGCAGGAGCTAAAGGATCTGAAGGGGTCAAGAAGATGGGACCAGACTCTTGTCAGTGGTGCCCAGGAGCACAGGACACAAACTGGAACCCAGAAGTTTCCATCTAAACAGGAGAAGAATCTTGTTCTGTGGATGCTGGAGCCCTGGAGCAGGCTGCCTACAGAGGTTGTGAAGCCTTGTTCTCTGGAGAGATTTCAAACCCACCTAGACATTGTGATCCTGGGAAACCTGCCGTGGATGAACATGCTTTAGCAGGGTGGTTGGACTGAATGATCTCCAGAGGCCCCTTCATACTCCCACCATGCTGGGATTCTGTGGAAAACCCACATTCCTTCCCACGTTCTTGTCAGGTTTATTAATATTTTCCAGACAGTGTCTTTAAATCTGATGGTAGTGTTAGACTATGAGATATTCACTTACACGTGTGGAGGTGGTTTTTATTTCTCTCCTTTTATTTCCCCCCCCCCCTTTTTTTTTTTTTTTTTTCTTTTATATTGCTGAACTATTTGGCTTCTCTGTTAGGGCCAATATAAGGGTTAATTAGGTAATTTTTATTTGGGTTGCAAATCTCCAGTGCCTAATCCTAATTATTCAGAATTAACACCTACTATAAAAAGTCTATTCCATAATGTATATATTTATTTTTTTCTTGGCTAGATGGCAAACACAGTTTTGCAAGAAAAATATGTTTCTAATAATACAATATCATTTTTGTACTTTAGTATAATAATTAATTCAGCCCTAATTCGCTCCTAATATCTAATTTTCATAAATGAGGCATCATCTAAATATTTAATTGCAGGGAGAACAGATATTTCAGAGCAGGTGTTTGAGGAGCTGGTAGGTATCCATGACATGTTGGCAGCTGTGCTGCTCTACAATTGGGATGCTGGGAGGTTTTGGAGATGGAACAGGAGATAGCAGTGGGGTTTGCAGGAGAGGGTGAAGCTCACAAGTGGGTCACTGCCAGACTCTTCAGTTCTCTCAGCCAGGTCTTCTCTTTCCATTAGGATTAGAGAAGGTTGAGGTCTCTTTTTGCATGATGCTCAAAAAATTGTCTCAGGCTCTTGTGAAATATATTCACAGGATTACAGAACAGTAGCAGTTAGAAGGGACTTTTAGAGATCATCTTCTCCAGTCTTCCTGATTCACCTACAGCAGGTTGCCCAGGACCACGTCCAAGTGGGTCTGGGATCTCCGAAGAATGAGTCTGCATAACTGCTCTAGGCAGACTGCTCTAGGAGTTCAGCACCCTCACACCAAAGAATATTTTTGTCATGTTCAGATGGAACTTCTAACCATTTGCACATGGTGTGTGGTTTCTACCACGATTTTTAGTTGATGTGATGTAATTGTCTTTCATTTTAGGCTTCTGATTTGCAGGCATGCTTGTATCCACATCCAGTGACCTTCTTCAATGCCTGCATTTTAAAGCTCTTGGTAAGATCTGAGTAAGAATGTCTCCATAGGAGAACCACAGAATCATGGAATTGTTTCAGTTGCAAAAGACCTCTAAGATGACTGAGTGAAACCATCAACCTAAGACTACCATGGCCATTAAACCATGTCCCAAAGTGCCATGTCCACATGTTTAATGAACATCTCCAAGGACAGTGACTCCAACAGCTCCCTGGGAAAGTTTTCCATGTCCTTCCACGCAAAGAAGGAGAGGAAGTGTATCTGTGTGAGAGAGAAAAGCAAAGAATTAGCCTGGGTTCAAGAAATTATTTATGCTTTTAGGTAGCTGTGTGTAAGATGATTTGGTTTATGTATTTCTTTAGAAACTAAAAAGAGAAAATGACATAAAATGATCATAGAATCATGGAATCATTTTGGCTGGAACAGACCTCCAAGTTCATCATGTTGAACCTTCAACCTAATACCACCATGGCCATTAAACCATGTCCCAAAGTGCCACATCCACATGTTTCTTGAACACCTTCAGTAATGCCGACTCCACCACCTCCCTGGACAACCTGTCTCAATGTCTGACCAGTGATGTTGAAAGGAAGTTATTTAGTTTGCAGAGGCAAGATCTGTACTTTAAGGAACAACAGATTTATGGTTACATACAGTTGTAACCTTATTTCTGCTCCCCTAAGCACACACATTACAATGTAATCTTTAACTTATAATAATCAGGTAATATTTTCCTGTTCCTTCTCTTTCAATATTTGAAGTCCAATACCTAAGCAAGCAGGAAGAATTGGGATTTTGGGGGCAACTGTCAAAATGGCATTTCTTAACTTTCAAATACTTGGCTTTGCAACTGAAATAACTTTCTGCAAATGTAATTTTAATATTCTTTTTTTTCTTAATATATGTAATTATATGCATCCAGTACTGAATGCTAGAAAGCAGCAGGGATTACTGACAAGTTTTTGGGAACTCCTTAATTTCCTTCTAGAGAAAAAAAAAAACAACCAAGAGACATTTTGTTCTTTTCTCCAGATTTCCCAATGAATTCATCCAGTTTTATTTTTTTTTTAACAGCTACAGCTCTGTACAAACAACCAGGGGGTAAAAAGGAAAAAAAAAAAATGGGTCAGGAAATATTGTAAATACTTATTCTTGCATATTTTACTTTTTTTTAATCATTAAACACATAGATATTGTTGTACTTTGTTGGAGCAGTAAGTTTAACGCAGAAGAAATTGGGCTTTAATGAACATATGCTGACATGGCCTCACAATCTTGCTTCATCTCCCCTATTAACTTCCTCTGCACCCAGGAAACCTTTGGCTCGCTGCCTAAATAATAGAAGAATAATTAGACTGGTAATTGAAGAATGCCAAGTCAAACTTCTAAGGAACTTATCTTTTACAACCACTTGGCAGCACGTTTTCTACACTGCCTGCCATAGTTCTGGAAGAAACCTTTTTGCGTGTACTGAAGAAAAATTAGTGGGTCAAGCAGGCATCAAAATAAAGCTGTTACATCTCATAAAATAGAAATAAATATATATCTTTCAAAAATGTTTGATGAAAGTGTGAAAAAATATAATTTGTCCTGTCCTACACTCACTCAATGCTTTTTGGCCAACCCTGTTGTATCCCTTAAGTGTGGCTGGGTATATAATCTAGGATTTTCATATCTATCTCAGCTGTCTGCATCCCACAGAGTTAGAAGGCTGGAATCCTAGAATCCCAGAATGATTTTAATAGGAAGAGAACTTGCAGATTGTCATGTCCAACTGTTCACCCACCACTGCCAGGTCACCAGTAAACTGTCTCCCTCAGCAGCACATCTGCATTGCTTTGAAACCCCTCTAGCAATGATGATTCCATCACTGCCCTGGGCAGCCTGGACCAGGTGTTGATAACTGTTTTGGGAAAGAAATTGTTCCTCACATCCAACCTAAACATCCCCTGGTGCAACCTGAGACATTTCCTCTTGTTCTGTCACTTGTTACTAGGGAGAAGAGACTGACACCCACTTGGCTCCAAAATCCTTTCAGAGAGTTGTAGAGAGCCAGAAGGTCTTCCTTTTGTCTGTTTTTCTCCAGGCTGAACAACCACAGTCTTCTCAGCAGCTCCACCAGACCTGTTCTCCAGACCCTTCTCCAGCTTTGCTGTCCTTCTCTGGACTTGACCCAGAACCTCAACATCCTTTTCAGAGTGACAGGCCTGGCCCAAACCTGAACCCAGTATTCAAGGTATGGCCTCACCAATGATGAATACAGGGGGACAATCACTTCCCTAGTCCTGCTGGCCTCACCATTTCAGTAGCTATTATTGATTTTCAATCTTTTAGCCATCTTTGTGCAGAAGATCCTCCACATTGTTCAGATGCTGAAGTCAGGAGTCTTCATATTTAAGGAAACATAGCTAGCATTGCCTGCTCATAAAGAGAGGAGATCTGTGTGAGGTTTTTTCCATAATGACACTTCATCTTTCAATAATATTAAGATGTGGATCCATATTCCAAGTGTTTAGTGTCATGGGAAATGAAGCAGAATATATTTTGTTGGCAATTTCTATAGCAGTGAAGGGGGGTGGGCAGGGGAAGGGGAAGAGGGAGTGTGATTCCAGCCAATTACTAGTTTCAGGTATTTCTTCTATATTTAAATTTCTTTCCAGTTACCTCAGCATAATTAATAAATAATAGCACTCCATATTTCCAAGGAAATCTAGACAGTTGTACCACACATCACTCCTTTTAGCAAGCTGTAGAAGTCCCTCCTCCACACTGTCTATTCTGTTGTTGCAATTAAAGGTCTGCATCAAGAAATGCCATGTTTCAAACCTAGGTTTAGTGCAGGCTTGACAGACTCCCACAGCTTCCTTCTTCAGAGATTATTTCCATCCAAAACACTCTGTGAAACCAGCAGCTTGTTCTCATGAAGACCAATTTGTGAGGAGGATGCTGATAAATGCATTATTGAGGTCATACTGGGTGTGATGATACGGGAGATATTTGTTTCAGTTGTATGAGAATCGGTGCATATGACCTGGCAGGATTGGGTGAATGGATGGATTTCATGATTTTAAAGGTCTCTTCCAACTAGAACAATTCTGTGATTCTACGACTCTATGATTCTATACCATGTGAGGGGAGTCCAAGATGCACCTCACATCTGGACATGTTCCAGTATTTCACCACTCTCACAGTAAAGAACTTCCTCCTTGGGTCTAACTTAAATCTACCCTGCTTTGGTTTCAAACCACTGCCCTATGGTAAGCCAGGTGGAAGATTCATTTCAGTCCTTGTTTTGGTGTTCCAGGTACACGCTTGGAGCATTAAGGGCATAGAAAAACCTTGGCAATACTCCAAAATCAGTTCAAATTTTGCCTCTTTGTCATCTCTGAAATCAACCTGGTGGATTCTAATTTACTACAGAGGTTAACGATCAATTTGTTTAGAATTAAAACACAAGCACATTGACATGCTCTTGTCTCCACAGCTGTACTGTTTCTGAATGCTTATAATCTGAATTATTCATTTCTACTGTATTCCTCACAGAATTTTTCATACTATTAACACAAAATCAATTGTGAGCTGATTTCTGTGATTGAGAGTTGAGGTTGTTCAGCCTGAAGAAGACAAGGTTCCAGGGAGATCCTCTTGTGGCCTTTGGGTACTTAAAGGGTTCAATAAGAAAGCTGGGGACAAATTTTATCAGGGCCTGTTGTGACAATGCAAGTGGCGATGGTTTAAACTAAAAGAGGTAGATTTGGACTCCATAGAAGGAACATATTTTTGCAATGAGGGTGGTGAGACCCCAGGTTGCTCAGAGAGATGGTAGATGCCTCATCCCTGGAACAATTCCAGGTCAGATTGTCTGGGGCTCTTAGCAACCTGCTCTAGTCACAGAAGTGTCTGCTTAGTACAGGGGAGTTGGACTCAACAACCTTTAGAGGTTCCTTCCAACCCAAACCCTTCTATGATTCTGTGTCCCAGAAATGTGCAGGTGCTGCTTAATCTATGCTGCCAGCAACTTTTCCAGCTTGCTCCATCTCCAGGGAAGCAGTATTTTTTTTGCAAGGCCATCCCACTTCCCTCCTTCCCCGTGGTCACCAGAGGACCAGCACTGCATTTTTACAACCCATTTGGCCAGCTTTTGCCAGTGTTGGTGCTACCCAGCCCTGGTTTCACTGCAAAAAGGGTATTTGCTAGAGGCAAGAGCATTTTGTATCACAGTCAAGCATGATATCATCTGTGTTGTGACAAAAGAAGAGCTCAGAGCCCAGCATGCCTTCCTCAGGGGTATGGAGGATGCTCCCAGTGCACCCCATACCTTGGTACCACCTGCCTGCGCCAGCAGAAGGAAAGGTGACTAACGTCATGCTTAAAAAGAAATTCCCCTTCTATTATTAATAAGAGCGTCCCGATGGAGAAAAATATTGTCTTGATCTCTCTTTTAGCCACATCTAAGGCTCCGAGTTTCAGATTGTCTGGTTTTCTCTTTCGGAGAGCAGACGATTTTTCTGTTGTTTTTTCTGTCCATCTATTTCCATCCTCTCATCTTTCCTGTTTCCCTGTGTCACCTGCCATGCTCCATACTCTTCTGCATCCTTGCCTTGTCTTCCTTAAGGCTTTGAATTCTTTTGTACACAACAGATGTTATTTCCTTATTCTTAGTTCTTGGTTGCTTTTTTGGTCCCTTCTTTCTTTGCTACTGCAGGTTGCCTTGTGTTTCTTCTTTTCATCTGGTCCTTCACCTTCACTGCTGACACTGCTGATCACTTTCAGCTGATCTTCAGCACATCTTCTTCTTCAGCATCTTTTTCCTTTTCTCATTTACCAAATTCTTCTCTTTTTTCCCCTACTCCTTCTTCTTAAAGAAAATGTCTACCTTTGTTTATCCATCCTGTTTCCAACATGCTCACAGCCTATTCACCATTTTAGAGACCCAGGAGGGGACCTTCTCTGAAGGTGTTCAAGGCCAGGTTGGACAAAGCCTTGAGCAACCTGGTCTAGAGTAAGGTGTCCCTGCCTGTGACAGGGGTGTTGGAACTAGATGGTCTTCAAGGTCCCTTCCAACCCAAACTATTCTATGATTCTGTGACTTGGGACAGGACCACTGAGACTACCAGGTGTCACAAAGTTTGCTCAGCATTTGGCGCCTGGCAGGCTGGAAGGTTATGGCTGGTAGCCAGGATTGTGTGGGTGGCCCTGACATGACACCAGGCTCATACTATGGACCTGTGTTTCACCAAGTTCTCATTTGTCATTGTTAGTGCTTCCTTCCTCATTAGATAATTATGATCCATGCCACCTCCCTTTTCTAATCATCCCTTGAATGCTTAAATTATCACTACATCATTCAGATGTATCATTGATCTCCTCAATATGATTTTATTTTCCCTTCTGTAGGTAGCTTACTTATTGCTGGCCCCTTCATCCCTTCATGTTTGTCTCATTAGCATTGAATGGGTTCTTGTTCCTCTTTGTTCACATATTCTCTTTTTTTGTTGTTGCTCTCGTAATCCACAAGCAATGCTTATCCCCACATTCAATTTGACAACCTGTGTTTTAAAAGCATAAATCAAATACCTGCATTCAGTATTCATTTGTGTTGAATTACATGTGTGAGGGAGAGAGGGTAGAAAAAATGCAAGGGTGCTCAGGAAGGAGAGAATGAGGGAAAAATAAAAGATGGAGAGAACTCAAAAAATCTATTAAGATATTTGCTTTTCTCACACACCAAAAAAATGGTCAGGACCTGCAGCACAAATCTTTTTTTCTTCCTGAAACGTTTCTATACATTCCTTCCTGACTTTTAAGTTGAATTTAAACCCAATAGCACTAATGTGAACCAATAACCATTTCTTAGTTCATTAAAGAGTTCATCTGCATTGTTTTATGAACCTTTATTGTTTAAGGGAATATTGAACCTCTCTGTCTGAGAGGTCTGGATAGGTAAATGCCTCGACAGCAAGACCTAAACATACTTATTTATTACAGTTGAGGAGTATTCTAATACCAGGTACATATTTAGACACAGTTGCTTTATTGCTTTCTTTAACTGCACTTGAAAAAGTGACTGTGAAGCTGTAGATCTATCCTTCGTTATCTGTCTTTGGAAGTCTTGGTCTAAATCAAGGAAAAGACAAGACTGACTGCAAATTACGCTGACCTGAAATGAGTTAGGGTAGTCACAGCCAAGTTCCACCGGCCATTTATCAAACACCACAAACTGACATCTGTTTCCTTCAGATCTCGTAGATCATAGGCATGTGAGCAAGAAGAATAGTGGCATCAAAAACATTTAAAAAAAAGGCATCATTTTTTTAAATTTTTTTTTTTAATTTTTGGAATGAGATGCAGAGGAGGAATCTCATGCTGCCCTAGTCCTGTAATACACCTAAACTATAGCTGCCCTTGGGAATGTTCCACTCAGGCTTCAGAGGAAAAGAATTAGTGTTTCATTTTCCAGGACTGTCACACCCCACCTTAATGAGCACTTAAAAGAGATGAATGTGCTGGGAATGAAAAGATTTATTTGAGATATTTAAATAATCTCTCTCAGCTATAACTAATCTGACACCCTCTGCTCTCACAGCGATATTTTCCCTGTTATTTTTGATAATATTCAATGGAAGTTTGTCGCTGAGGGATGTTGCGGGGTGAAAATATGCACCGTTGGGTAACGGCGGATCGCTGGAGCAACAGTAGCCAAAATAATGCTCCTCAGACACCTTTTGCATCTCCAATTGAGATCATCTCAATTAATAGATTGAGTTCCCTTTCCAGATGTAAACAGCCTCCAAAATATCTCGTCAAATTTGGGGAAATTAATAGCACAACAGATCTTAAAGACTTTACAGCACACTAAAAATCCTTGTGAGAGTTATGACACAGTCTGTTACTATCAGCCATGAAGTACATTACAAAGGTAATGTGGGTTTAAGAAAGAACTACTGCAGAATGTATATTTTCATTATCAAAAACGTTAAGCCATTTATCCTGAGGAGTCAGAATAATCATTAATGGCTGGAAATTTATGGTGCCAGATCTTAAACTAATGTGAATGATTCCAGGTGTTACTAATGGCTTCGGTGAAATGTGCCAGTATCTAAGACTTCTACTAAATCTGAGGTAATAGTCGAACGCTTAATCTCGACAGATGAGTAGCAATTTAACTGACACATTGATTGGATTCTGTAGGCTTAAATGGCACACATTGTAAAGGTACGGTCAAACAGCAATCAAGAGGGTGACTTGGAAGTCATTCGCTTTCAAGGCATACCACTGTATTTGTGTTGGAAAGGTTGTATTTAACCTACTTTGAAACTGTTTTATTTTAAGTACATGGGTGTTTTTTGGATGTTGGTGGAATGAAAGTTCAAAAAGTTGAGCTTTATTTATTTTTTTCCCACACCCCCTTCTCAGTATTTTTTAATTAGTCTAAGACTGACTGACTGATTGTAGGCCGAGAGAACAAGCCAAATTTCAGCATTTTAAATGGCCCCCCAAAAAGCTTACAGCGGCTCTAATTACCTTAATGCTGCTGTGCAGCGAAATGAAATTGTATTTATCAAATTAATGTGAAATGTCAATATTCATTAGTGTTGCGTGCTACTCCATATATTTAAATCTGATCTAAGAAGCTATCCCTTGGTAGCTTTAAGTGAAAGGTATTGAAAAGAGCTCTGTCCAATCTGGAGTAGCTGGGAATTTACAGTATTGGACATTGATTTTAATGGTGCATATGCTGAGGCTGCATTATCGCTTTATGGTCTGGAGGTCATAGGAGGAGATGGTCCGTTAGAGGTGGCCAATCAACGCCAATGCCCGTTCATTAAGAGCAATGAATCCTACCCACCCCGAAGCCCGCCTTGCATTGGAGACGTTACCTGAGTGCTGTCAACATACTTTGAAACCACATAAAAATAAATTATCCATAGGTTTACCTGTCGGAAAGATAGATTCGGTGCATCAGAGTGTTGCAGCCATTTCAAGTGACAGGGGTGCCTATCATGTTCTCGTAATAGGGTCAAACAGCTGGATGGGGATTTAACGCTCAGCAAGGCCAGAAGGCCTGAGCACTTCAAGTGTAGGATGAATGGAGTGATAGAAGGCAGCAGGACCTGTTTATTACAGCATTTTTCTGCTTGACTGCAAACCTGTAATGATTGCCACACTGCTGGATTGACAGTTGCCCTCTTTCTTCTAGTGCTTGTGAAAAGTGGGTGAAGGCAAAAAAATTGTGCCTGCTGACCTATCTCAATGCCCCATAAAGAGTTCAATTTACTTCTCCTGACAAGCAGGTGATAAGTTGGTTTTGGTTGGGTTTGATTGGCTCACATAGGTTAAGTAAAACACGGGTTTAATTAATACTGGGGAAAAAAAATTGCTTTTCTGTATCAATTCTTTTAATTAATGAGACATGTTCTCCAGTTCTCGCTCTGCTTTCCTACTTATTCCCCCAAATTGCACCTTTCTGATGGGGTTTCTCATGAAATGAGAAGGAAAGCAATGCATTTCTGGAACTGCTGGTGATGTTAGCAACAATGCCCCAAATAAGATTACCAGTAGGTGCAATTTTTTATAACAGTAACAGTAACATTGATTTCCTTTGCTTTATAACTTTGTTTTCATAAATATTGTTGAGTGTAATTGACAGGCATGTGAGTCAATGAAAATGGGACTTAACCACCGAAAATACAATGGGGGACTAACTTCTATTCACTCCTCGTGATTTTCCAGCTCCTGAAAATATATTACTGCAGGGGAGTTGCACATTTTTCTTCCTTAAATACCCTTGAAAGCGTAGGGACAAAGGAAGGAACTCAGAAAGAATATTTGGGGAGTGCAGAAAAATATTTTCGACAAGTAAAAAGCACTGTCAGGCAGCATTAAACTAATGAAGTAATTTCTGTGAATCCCTGAACCTAGTTAACTGAAATCAGAGGATATTTAACACTTTGAGTGACATGGCATTCCTTTACCTACAGGATATTTTTGATATGGGGCTTTCTTTTTAAAACAATGAGCCAGTAATGCTTTATTTCTCCAAATCAGCCATTAACAGGTTGTTATTTTTGGGGGGTTTTTTGGATCAACTTCTGTGTTGTCCGTGGACTTAACACTCAGTAGGGCACTGGAGAAAGCAAAAGCCTTGAGCAGTGAGACCACGTGATTTATAATCGATTTCTCACACATAAAAAATGCTGTTAAAAAGAGGGGGAAAAAATTAAGTTCTCTGAGTATAAGGCACATGACAATATAAATCTTTTCAATACGTGATGTTAGGAGCAAATGTGACATGACAAAACCTAAGTGATAAAAACCAGCACTAACTGCAACACTGCAACTCTTTTTATCCATTGATATCTTCACCCACACACCTGAAGAGGGACCGACAATATCCCTTGTCCACACTAACCAAATTCAGATCTCAGCTATAGGTATTGCTAAGGTGGGGGGGGTCTCATGTCTTGTATCTGAATTTTGATAGAATCATAGAATATTTTGAATTGAAGTGACCTCTAAAGGTCATCTAGATCCAGCCCCATCCTGCAGCGAGCATCTTCAACCAGAGCAGGTTGCTCAAAGCCCACAACAACCTGACCTGGAATAGTTCCAGGGAGAGGGCTTCTACCACCTCTCTGGGCAAACTGAGCCAGTGTCTCACAATCCCCACTGTAAAATAAATCTTAATAATCTCTATTCTAAATCTCCCTCTTTTAGATAAAAACCATCATCCCAGCCATGCTCCAAGAGCACCATGTCTCTCCTGCGCTGAGGACTCCAGAGCTGGCCCCAGCACTGAATTTGGTGTTTCAGCAGAGCAGCAGAATGCCCTTCCTCCACTTTCTGCCCACACTCCTGGGGATCAGCCCAGGACATGGATGGCCTGGTGCAGGCTCACCCACCAAGCCCTTTTCTACAGGACTGATCTCAATCCCATCATCTCCCAGCCTCTATTGATACCGAGGATCGCCCTGACCAAGTTACCATCTCCATGTTTGAACCATTGGGTTGTGAATGATTGCACAAAACTTTGGAGAGAGACATGGAGGTCTGCTGGCCAATATACTCCCTCCTGGCCCTCTTGCTTGCTGGTGTGGGTATGGGTTGGATGAGGTCTTGAGTAACTTGATGTAGTGGAAGGTGTCCCTGCCCAATGGCAGGGAGTTTGGAACTAGATGATCTTTAAGGTCCCTTCCAACATAAATCATTCTATGATGCTATGAAATTAGTGTGATATCTTTATGGTTTGGAGGAAGACAAGTACGCTGAGTGGTCTAGGGCTGAGCAACGGACTCTGAACATCTGTGTCCCTATAGTCCACAAACTCTGCCTTCCTTGTATGTTTGAGGAGAGAGAGAATAGATAGTATAAAAGTAAGGAGGGAAAAAAAAACAACCACCCAACAAAAAGCCCTGTAAAAGTATTGTACAGACTTTTACTTTGGGGTTTGGAGGGCATTCCTGTGAGCAGAACAAAAAAGCCCTGCACAGCTGTGATTGCAAGGCAGTCTATTATCTGCATTATCTCTCCTTAGGATGGGCAGGAATTCTTCATTTCATGCATCATTTAAAACTTGCTACAGTGATCCCACAAAGTCAGTAACTATGCTAAGTACAAAACTTTAATAGTGTTGCTATTCAGGCACAAGGCACCAAACTCATTTCCCTTGCAAGCTGCAACGTTAGCTTACGCCGTGAGTCGCTTGAAATATTGCAATCAGCACAACAACGCTCAGGAGAACCCAACCAGAGCTGCTGGTGCAACCTCCGAATTCCACATTTTCACATGCTTTTGTGTGATTTATGGCTTGATGAAGTCTTATCTCCCCAGCCTACTGCCATAGGCTAATAGTCTGTAACAAAGCTCGCTCTCAAAAATGTCAAACATAATGAAAAAGGGAAAATCACAGCAGAGGAAGTTGGTGGTAGCCTTTCCTAAGGGTTTGTGTCTCAGAGGGTGTATGGGTTCTCTTGGTTCACCAGGAAAAACAAGGCGAGCAGGACACTATTACCCTGTGCCCCTGCTGAAACTGCTCCCCAAGCCTCTCCTGCCACAGAGGTGCCCACTGAGATGCAAGGAGAGACACTGCCCTCTGCCAACCCAAGGAGAGCATTGCTAGCTTTCCTCTGATTTAAGACCAGCAGGTGGATTGAGAACCGGCTGGATGACAGAAGTCAGAGGGTTGTTATCAGTATTGCAAAGTCTCATTGGAGATCTGTAGGTAGTGGTGTTCCCCAGGAGTCTGAACTGGGTCTAGTCTTGTTCAACATCTTCATCAATGACTGGGTAAAGGAATGGACTGGACTCATCAAGATTGGTGTTGATAAAAACCTGTGAGAGTGGCTGGCAGCATCCAGTCAGGCTGTGCTGCCATTTCAGGAGACATGGATAGGCTGGAGAGTTGGGCAGAGAGGAATCTCATGAAGTTCAACAAGTATATGTGGAAAGAACTGCACCTGAGGAGGAGTACAGGACAGGAGTTGATCTGTTGGAAAGCAGGTCTGCAGAGAAGGACCTGGGAGGGCTTGTGGACAGTAAGTTCATCGTGAGCCAACAATGTGACCTCATGGTCAAGAAGGCCAATGGTCTTCTGAGGTACATGGAGTGTTGTCATTCTCCTTCCCTTCTAGTATGCCCTAGTGGGAACGTATAAGGAGTACTGTGTCCAGTCTGGGTTTCCCAGGTGAAGAGAGACAAGCAACTACTTCAGAGAGTGCAGCAGGGGCTATGAAAATGATCTCCAGAGGTTCCTTCCAACATCCACGTGTTGGTGTTTCTGTGAAATGACTGGCCATGAGAACCAAAGTGGATTTCTCAAGTATCAGGTGATCCCATGCAAGGCTGGCCCCAGCCACTGCACGCTGATATTGCAGCAGGGCAATATTATATATGAAATATCACTAGTCTTGTTAACTAAGCATCTTCATTAGATACAAAAATGTTCCACCTTTGGTATCTCCAACCAGGAAATTACCCAGTGTGAGAACACAAAGAACATCAATAGGATCTGGTGGGTCAGATGGGTTCAATGTGCTCTTATTTCAAACTCTGTGGTTCGCTGCACAGACCAGCCATGTCCAAGTGCTACTTCAACACAGAAGTAACCCACCTGAAATCTGTGTTTTTCAGGTTGTCTATCTATAAAAGGGATATAAACAATTGCAGGAGAAGCCTGTCTTCCTTCTGCAAACTTTAATTTATGAATGCCTGGATAACGCTTTCAGGTCCGATGGAAAATGTTGTGTAATTATAATAAATAGATATTGACTTCAAAGAGTCTCCATAGATCTGTGCTTTTTGATCCCTTTCTAAAACTGTAATTATCCCTATCCCACAGGCTTAAAAATAAAATTATCTGAGTGCAGATATTCATCTGTATTCTCCTGGTGTGTGGTTTTACGTTTGCAAGAGGAGGTAGTAGGATACAGGTCCTCAGAAATATATCTAGTGCAGATAGTTGGGATTTTACTGAGAAACAGGAATTTTCTGGGCTGAGCTGAGATTTTATTTTAGCTGTGCTGATCTTATTGTTGGACTACACAGAGATTCTCACACTAGGATATTGGATTCAGCCAGGGCAGTGGGCACGTGGGTCCAGATACTTAGCATCATCCCTGATCCCCCAGCTTGTAATTGATGCATAAACAATGTGGGTCCTCAAAGAAGGTTGTAGTGAGGTGAGTATTGGTCTCTTTTCCCTAGTATCAAGTGATAGGACAAGAGGAAATGGCCTCAAGTTGTGCCAGGGGAGGTTTAGTTTAGATATTATGAAAAATGTCTCTAGTGAAAGAGTGTTTGGGCATTGCAACAGCCTGTGCAGGGAGGTGGTGTAGTCACCATCCCTGGAAGTGTTCAAGAAATGTGTAGACATAGCACTTCAGGACACATTTTAATGACCATGGTGGTGTTAGGTTGACCTTTGGATCTAATGATCTTTCAGGGCATTTCAAGCTGAAAAAAAATAATAAAAAAAAATCTGTGAGTTAAGAAGATTGTGGGCAGCACATGGCGAAAAACTTCTTTATTGTGAGGGCTACCCAGAGAGGTTGTGGAGTCTCTTTCTCTAGAAACTTTCAAGTCCTGCCTGGATGAGTTCTTGTGTGATCTGCCCTACGTGATCCTGCTTTGGCAGGAGGGTTGGATTCAATGATCTCCAGAGGTCCCTTCTAATCCCTACCATTCTATTATTCTTTGGTTCTATGATTGTATGGCTCTGTGGTGGAGTGTCCTCTTAGTTATGTATGCTTCGACATGTCAGGTCAGAGGCAGAGAGCACAAAAATAGCTGCGGGTCGAGGGCTGTATTTCTAACATTTCTTTACTCTTTAAAATTGTTGCTTTTAAAAAATATTCTTATCAAGCAAAAGAGGCCAAACAGATTTTTCCCTCTACTCATTTTAATAAAATTGGCTTCCAGGATGCAATGTCGCGTGCCAAACTTCAACCTGGAAATGCTGGCAGCTCCATCGCTAGAGCGATGCCAGCAGTGGTGTTGCAATTATCAGTTGATCTTCTGTTTAAATACAACCCAGCATGTGAGCTGAATACAGACAGGTTGGAAAAAAAAAAAAAACAACTGTGAAAAAGGGGAAAAAAACAACCCAAACATTCTTTAACAGTTCCAAACTGGGCTCAAGTCATAACATACAAATTGTTTGCTCAGCTAAAATGTGCTAAAACCCAAACAAATTAAATGTAACAGCAGAAGGGGGAAAGTTATTTGAACAACAGTAAAAAGAATTGATGTTTCCTTCTCATCATCTGCATGGCTTTGGCTGCCTAGAGAGATGGAGAATTGAGTTAAAAAAACAGGGAGAAATCACCATCAGTGTCATCAGACACTGATATACTAAAGTGTTCCTTTGGGGTCTTTTCTTGCCCATGTGCTCCAGCTCTGGAAATCCAGACATTTTAGCTGGGACTGTACATGTTGAAGAGATCACAGTGGCCCTGCTGACTTCCCCACCTGCAGCTTGAGCAGCAGCTACAAGCATCTCACCTTCATAGCATCACAGAATGGACTGGGTTGGAAGGGACTTTTAAAATCATCTTATCCAACCCCACTGCAGTCAGCAGGAACCTTTGCAGCTAGAGCAGATTGCTCAGAGCCCCAGACACCTGACTTGGAATGGTTCCAAGGATGGGGCATCTACCACCTCTCTGGGCAACCTGGACCAGTCTCTCACCATCCTTTGTGTCCAACATTCTTTCCTTCTCTCCAGTCTGATTCTTCCTCTTTCAGTTTAACCCATCACCCCTTGTCCTGGTGCAACAGGCCCTACCAAAAAGATTGTCCCCAGATTTTTCACTGGCCCCTTTAAGTCCTAAAAGGCCACAATAATAGTCATGGGAATAACCCCAAAACCCACTTCAAAGTATTTTGGCACTAAATCAGGCTAACAACCAGTGAGGACTTGCAAAACAGTGCAAGGCTCTTGCCTTCTCTGGGTGTGAAATCAAGTTAAACTGTGTTATGGTTATCTGTGTCTGTGTTTTATTTATAGACCTCAATCAAAGAATGTTTTGGTTAGAAGAGACCTTGAAGATTATCAAATTAAAATATTCACCCAGCGCTGCCAGATCCCCACTAAACCAGCTCCCTCAGGATCCCATCTAGATGGCTTTTCAATCCCTCCAGGGATGGGGACTCCACCACTACCCTCGACAGCCTGTTCCAGGGCTTGACAACAGTTTTGGGGAAGAAATTGTTCCTCATGTCTAACCTAAACCTCCCCTGGTGTGACTTGAAGCTGTATCCTCTTGTCCTTTGGCTAGTTACTTGGAATAATAATGTCTCATGGATTTTCCTGCTTCCCTGAACAATAGAAAACACATAATAAATGGGGATGCTTGAAATACTGAAATGTAAAACATCCCTTTAATGGACAGGTGGCCAAGTGGTAATATTTTTCTGCTGAAGGCAGCCCAGGCAGTCCTGGACTGCAGTGCTTTGGGACCAGTAGATAGGGGAGCCTGAATGGGAGCCAGTAGAGATATCAGAGAAACACAATTTCACAAGTCAGGGGAGTGGGGAAGCTGGATTTACAACAGTTAATACACTTGCTTTCATGCCACTTTTCAGCCAGATTTAGTCTAAAAAAGGGCTGTTCAATAGCTCCCCAACCTGTGATAATAACTCTGAGCTAATATTCCAGAATTAGCATCTGTTCTTTCTTAGGTTTCCCTCCTTAAATGTCTATTTTTTATTTATTTTTTTCCCCAACTTGAAAACAAACCCAAAGAGTGTTAAACTCTAACAAAATACCCAGCAGAGGATATGAATGGTTACAGGTTTCCAGCTCCACTGGAAACATGCTGGTCTCCAAACTGTGCAAAGAGAATCCAACACTTCAAGCAGAGCTTCATGCCAAGACATGTGTCCAAAAAAACCCAGATGCCTTCAGTGTTTTATTACATGCAGAGCTGAGCAGTTCAATAGCTCTGCCTGCAGTAGCCAGGAATATTGGGAAATCTCAGCCCCAAACACATACACACACAGAGAAATATGCAGTCCTGTGACTTTAGGGCTGGTGAACATTCAGCTTCTTGCTCAGGATCAGAACAGCTTCCAAGTAGGGGTGAGGTGGAATAAAAACATATTGTTTCTTCACAGGTTCTCCTCCCCCTCTTCTCTTCCCTAGTGAGGCCACAGCTGGAGTTCAGTTTTAGTCTTCCTGGTTCAAGAAAGACAGGGAACTACTGGAGAAAGTCCAGTGGAGGCAATGAAGGTGCTGAGGAGACTGGAACATCTCTGTGAAGAGGAAAGGCTGAGGGACCTGGGGCTGTTGAGCCTGGAGAGAGGATCTTCTCGATGCTGATCAGTATTTAAAGATCAGGGGTTACAAGAATGAGGCCAGACTCTTTTCAGTGGTGCCCAGCAACAGGGCAAGGGACAAAGGACACTAACTGGAACCCAGGAGGTTCCATCAGAACAGGAGGAGAAATTTCTTTGGCTTGAGGATGCTGGAGCCCTGGAGCAGGCTGCCCAGAGAGTTTGTGGAGACTCCTTCTGTGGAGAGATCCCAAACCCACATGGCCATTTTGATCCTGGGTGAGCTGCTGTGAGTGCTCCTGCTTTAGCAGGGAGACTGGACTGGGTGATCTCCAGAGGCCCCTTTCAAACCCCACGATGCTGAGATCCTGGGATTCACAGGCAAATGCAACTTTATATAGCAGATATTTTCAGAACTAACTTAAGTTGTAACATGATTTCTACAGGGTGGGTTTATATCATCAGACTACTGTATCAGATTCAAGGTCAGAAAATGTAAATTAGATTTTGAGATTACTTATAAGAATCAGAGAGCTGAGAGAGCTCGAGATCACATTAACAGCCTTGTTTCGCACAACAGGATAACAGCCTTGTTTCGCACAACAGGATAACAAACTAAACTTTCTTACATTACTGATCAAAAAAGGCTGAGATGCTGGTGGTGATCAGATTAACTGTTGAACATGAATGTGAACTTTTACTGCTGCCATTAATTATTATTTTCCTTCATCCACCTTGTTTAATGTTTTGTTCAGACACATGGTCACAGATGCATGACTTTACAACCATAACCACTGTCTCAAACGCACAGAAGCTCACCTTGACTTGTCAGGGATACCAAGATATTTAAGAATGTAAGGATTTAAAAGTTCTATCTCAAAGCCTCCAGACTTTGGGTTTTCTTTTTTCATTTTTCTCCAAAACTCAAACCAATGTCCACCAGCTGATATCCCAATGAGAACTGGTTCTTCACTACCCTCACTGGGTAAATGGTTCTTGGTCAGATATCTCTTAAAGTCAGATATTTGGAATCAGCCACTCAATATTAATTTCTGTAATCTAGAGCTGTTCCAGACAGCACCCAGTAGAATCCATTTTTAAAAGCTGTTCTTATCACCCAGCCTTTCTACAAAATTGTCTTCCCATCTGAAGTTTTGCAGGGAAGGAAAGAGTGATGTGGTGATGTGGTGAAACTCCAGAAGCATAACCAGCATCTCCTGTTTGGAGCAATTTTGGAATCCTGCTACCAGTCAGATGGGTTTCTGTGGCTCTTGGCTTTGTGGCCACATCATAAACTTACTTGAATAACATTTTTTTGGTAATGCTCTGCATGCATGTATGAATCTCAGACAGTTTTTTTCAAGAATTATTCCATCAATTTCAATTGCACAGATAGAAAAGGAACTCATCCCCTAAGCCATCTCACTTTTATCAGATATATCAATAAGAAGAATAAACCTTTGCTAGATGGATGTTGAGATTACGGGAGAAATTAATTGATGATTGGTGTTTAAGCGCAGACATTCTAACAGGTACACCCTTGTGTCTGAAGGCACAATGTGAAGGCAAAAAAAGGTGCATGTCAGGAAATAAAATGGATGTTTTACCTGATTTGGGGTGCTCATCCTCAGCTCTGAAGCCATCTCCAGATAAGACTGTCAGGGTAGATATCAGATATGGAGTGACAGTAGTGTCATGTGAGGGCGGTGAGACACCAAAACAGGTTGTGGATACCCCCTGCCTGGAAGTATTTAAGGCTAGGTTGAACAGGGCCTTGAGCAACCTGGTTGAATGGAAGGTGTTCCTGCCCATGGCAGAGGGGGTAGAACTAGAAGATCTGTAAGGTCCCTTCCAACCCAAACAATTCCATGATCTTATGATATGATTCTGTATCTAGGAAGGAGAAGGTGGTGAACTCTGGGGAAAATAGGAGCAGGGTGTGAGAAGGAGAGGAGTCTCCTGGAGCTCTGCAGTCTTGCTGGATTCTCAGCTGACATACTGTGGGGGCTGGAAGATCACTGTGAATTCCCTTTACAATGACTTTATTTTTCATTTTAATGGTCCCTTTCCCATTTTTGCAATCACAGTGCAATATTTGCCTTCTTTCAGGAGGATGGGCAAAAAGATTCTTCATTTAACTGCTGCTGTGCTGGCACTGGATGTTTGGATTGACAAGGGCTGAGCCTTGGAGACCATGCAAACCCATTTGCAATACCCAGGCGCTTATGGCCAGCAATGTCAGGTTAATGACCTGCAGAGATTTGCACAAACACTGCAGAAAGATTTGCCAGAAATGTTGGCATGTTGTTGTTGGCCCCACAACCACATACTAAGATGATAGCATGGGGCCAGTTTGTGGATACAAGCGACAGTCTGTGTTGGGAACAAAGGGACTGAAGAACAAGGGAGATGAGGTGTGACCCATGAAAGAGCTACTAGGGGAACTGATGGCTCACGTGGCCACAAAATCGCTGTAGGCTCTCTATGGAGGGACCTGAGGCTGCAATTCTGTCCCTGATGAAAAAACAAAATAGATTATCTACAGTGACAGATTACCTCAAATAGTGGGTTCAGTTTTGGGCCTGTCACTCGAAGAAGGACATTGACATGCTGGAGTGGGCACAGAGAAAAGCAGCTAACCTGGAGAAGGGTCTTGAACACAAGTCTTACAAAGAAGGGCTGAGGGAACTAAGGTTTAGTCTTCAGAAGAGGAGGATGAGAGGAGACTCATCACCCTCTACAATCCCCCCAAAAGAGGTTGGGGTCAGAGGGGTGTTGGTCTCTTCTCACATTCAACATGTGACAGGACAATGTGAAAACGGATGAGGTGAAATAGCCTCGAGTTGTGCCAGAGGAGATTCGGGTTGGATATTGGGAAACATGTCTTCACAGAAAGGGTTCTCACATATTGGAATAGTCTGCCCAGGGAGGTGGAGGAGTCACCATCCCTGGAGGTGTTTAAAAGATGAGTGGATATGATGCTTAGGGATGTGGTTTAGTGGCTTAGCAGTAGTGGGATTGCAAGCTCTAGGCGAGTGGTTGCACTGGATGAACTCAAAGGTCTCCGTCAAGCTCAACAGTTCTATGACTCTATCATTAGCAGTGTTCAGTTACTTCACGGGGACCTGCAGAAAAGACAGAGATGGACTTTTTATTAGAGTGCATAGTGACAGGATAAGGGGTGAAAATTTTAAACTCAAAGAAGATTTACATTAGATATTAGGAAGAAATTATTTACTGTGAGAATGGGAAGACACTAGAACAGGTTTCCCAGAGGAATTGTGGACACTATGACTGGAAGTGTTCAAGGCCAGGTTGGATGGGACCTTGAGCAGCCTGGTCTAGTGGAAGGTGCCCTTACCTATGGCAGAGGGGTTGGAACTAGATGACCTTTAATGTCCCTTCCTACCCATTCTGTGTTTCTATCATTACCCACTATGGTGTGACCTCTGACTTTTTGGTCAGTTTTGCAGGAAGAATATTTTTTGCTTTTCTTCCAGACATGGAAGAGCAAAGGAAGAGGTGAAATGTAATTGGGAGAAACATGATAGCCATAAAGCACAGCAGGACTTGCCACGTTGGGTGGTCGCCCAGCATTACCTGAGACATCAAACTCTGCAGGGAGAGGAACAAGCTTGTCAAACCCTGTGAGTGGGAAAAGCAAGACAGATCTTTAATAATTTCCCAGATGAAACATTCAACCATATTTTAGGTAGTATTTAGCAGACAGCACACTCTTAAAAAGGTAAAATTTAGATAAGTGGGCAACAGAAAAATGCATCTAATTAAAAGATCTTTCCCTTTCAAACTAGACTTTCTAGAATTCCATGTGTTTTGCCAGATGGGAGTCTCATTATATCATAATTCAGTCCTTTGAGTGAATAAAGAGCTCTCCACTTACACGTGCAAAAATGTCCTTATGAGCTTCAGTAATTTCAGCCTGTGGAAACAGTAGGTGTTCATGAGTTACAGCCCAAAGCATGAGAGTCAGCTTGTGCCCATGCCTTTTCCAGACACACAGTAGCATCTCTCTAACTAAAAACACCTACAAAGATAGCTTTAAAAAGTTGTTCTTAATTTCACCTGAGAGATTTTAACTTAGCTCTCAAGTTCTGCTCTGTGTTGGCTGAAGGCAGTGTTAGGTTAACCCTGTGACACACTGGAAAGGGCATTTGTGCTGCTATCTCTCTCTGTGTGTGCATATAAGCACAATTTTAATATTTTTACATATAAATATATATGGCAGAGAGGGACCTGGGAGTGCTGGTTGACAACCAGATGAACAGGAGCCAGCCGTGTGCCCAGGTGGCACAGAAGGCAAATGGCCTCCTGGTTTGTATCAGGAATAGTGTGGCTAGCAGGACTAGGGATGTAATTCTGCCCCTGTACTGGGCACTGGTGAGGCCTCACCTCAAACACTGTGTGCAGTTCTGGACCACTCACTTCAAGAAAGATATTGAGGTGCTGGAGTGGGTCCGGAGAAGAGTGACAAGACTGGTGAAGGGACTGGAGGGAAAGTTGAATGAGGAGAGGCTGAGGGAGCTGGGGTTATGTAGCCTGGAGAAGAGGAGACTTGGGGGGACCTTATTACAATCTACATCTACATGAAGTGAAGTTGTAGTCAGGTGGGACTCGGGCTCTTTGCCCAGGCAACTTGTGACAAGACAAAAGGGCATGGCCTGAAGCTGCACCAGGGGAGGTTTAGGTTGGATGTCAGGAAGCACTTCCTCAGAAAGGCTGATTTGGCACTGGGGTGGTCTTTCTTCAGTGGTGTCTTGGGATAGGATGAGGGGCAGCAGACACAAACTAGAACACAGGAAGTTTCACCTCAACATGAGGAAAAACTTCTTTGGTGTAAGGGTACCACAGCACTGGAACAGGTGGCCTAGGCAGGTTGTGGAGTCTTCTTCTCTAGAGACTTTCAAGATCCTTCAACGTGCATTCCTGCGTGAGCTGATCTAGGTGATCCTGCTTTGGCAGGAGGTTTGGTCTTGATGATCTCCAGCCCTGTTCTATGATTCTGTATGAGTCAGACAAATACATCACTAGGCAATATTGACGAGGTTTACACTTGGAACTGCTTTCATTTATATATTTATTTTTCTCTTTTAGCAAATACTGTCAATTTTATTTCTTCAGACTCCTCTAAAAGCTACTTCATGTATACTCATGTAAAGAACCCTCCTGTAAACTGCTGGCACAATCCTGCATTGATTAAAGAGGGAATTGAGAGATGAGAGCAGGAGAGAGCCATGCCAGAGAATTATCTGTAAATAAAAGCACATTTAGTGCTGTGTTTAGACTGAGAAAGTGTTCATGCATCTTGGAAAACAATCTCTGTGCTCTTTTTATTGCCCTCCTCTTTTAACACCATCAACTTCTTTCTTTTTCTTTATAATCAGAATTCACATGTCTTTGCATCTTGTCGTCTGGCCTCTGGAGCTGAGAATGATATAAACGGGATACGGCTGGGAAATGTCAGGGATGCTGACGAGATGTCAGCAGACCACAGCTGAGAGCTCTGGAATTCAAATCAAGAGAGACTGATTCTTATCTCAAATTATGTGCTGGGAGATCCCTCACCCTTTCCTTAGCTTCCTTCATCTCCAGCATGTGAGGCAGAGGTTACCACAGGATTTTCTTCTGTTGGAAAGATTGCAAACTCCTGGAAAATTCAGTACAGTCAGGATGAGAATCTCTTCTTTTAAGTAAAGAGAGAGAAAAATAAAGAAAGAAAGAAAGAAAACCGGGAGTGCACATCCCTGTGAGCTTTGATTTTGATGAGTTGGTGCTTCCCAGTGTTGTTTCATTTAGTGCACATTTAACCTGCGTTCAAAAGCACTGATGTGCTGTCCTGGTTTAAAAACCAGGTAGAAAGCAGCATTACAGAGACAGAAAGTGCTATTTTAGGATTAAGCTTCTTGAATACTTCAACTTACTACCCAGTAATATGCTTAGCTAATGAATCACCATCCAGCAGTTACATTTGCATAGCAGAGGGAGGGCACCACACAGTAAAGGTAGCCTCTAATTTATGAACAGGAGACCAGATTAATTTCTTTACATATTTTTTTTTCCCCATTTATGTTTTTGATGTCCATGTAAAAATGTTTCCATGGAGACTGCAAAGGTTTGGGTTTTTTTAAAGGTCGATAATATACCTCCTACATAATAATTTAAGCAACTTGAGTGAAACCTTATGATCTTGTTTTCCAACCTGTTCCATTTGGCTTTTTCCTTCCATTGGAACCTGAGCCAGAAAAATGCAGCAAAACTGTAAAACCTGAGAATATGATATTGTAGCAGCACATATATATAGATAGATGGATATCAAAATATTAACATTTGGAGGTAGAAAAATATATATTAGGGTGACAAAAAGTGAGTTGGCTCAGCACTGGGTTTACGTCATACACAGTGTGAACATGTGGCATGTACTGCATATGCTACACCAGCATATTTTGTGATATATAATCTAGTGTTTATCTATATTCAAATTAGAATCTGTATTTTTACTTTGCTCCCTAGAGAGATATTATTTAAACAATCTTGGCCACCAAAAAAAAAGTGAAAAAAAAAATTGCAAACCCAAACGTAAAGACTGAAGCTAAAATAACTCTGAAGGATTTTTCCCAGTCCTGATTACACTGCAATCTCTGCTGTTTTAATATATCTTTAATTATTATAACTGATCTGAACACAAAAGGGCCAGATTCTCAGCTGCAGAGGCTTGGCTCAGCTGCACAGAAATTGCCAGTGGAAATGCACTAAGTTTCATCAGGAGTAAATGAGACCCAGCTTCATATTCTGTCCTGTCCTTTCCAGTTTGGTTCTTTGCATTTTGTTGGTCCATGCACAATTGTGGAACCATAGAGTTGTCTGAGTTGGAAAAGACCTTAAGATCATTGAGTCCAATTGTTAACCCAGCACCACAATAGCCATTAAATCATATCCCAGAGTGCCATGTCCACATGTTTCTAGAACACCTCCAGCGATAGTGACTCCACTGCCTCCTTGGGCAGCCTGTTCCAATGCCTGACCACTCTTGCAGGAAAGAAATCATTCCTCATATCCAACCTAAAACTCCCCTGGCACAACTTTAGGCCTTTTCTTCATGTTCTACCAGATGACCAGATGATACTAGGGAAAAGAGACCAACACCCATGTCACTGCAACCTCCTTTCATGGAGCAATGAGGTTTCCCCTCAGCCTCCTCTTCTCCAAACTAAATAGCCTCAGTTCTTTCAGACTTGTTCTCCAGACCATTCACCAGTTTTATTGCTGTTCTCTGGATACACTCCAGCATGTCAGTGTCCTTCTTGCAGAGAGGGTTTCAAAGCTGAACCCAATGTTCATGCTGCGACTTCACCAGTGATGATTACAAGGGCACGATCCCTTCCCTACTCCTCCTAGCCATTATGAGAGACCAAATAAAACCCCAACCCTTTCTCCCACAGGTTTTGCTTTCTTCCCTTTTTCTCTGATAATCTCCTGTCACTTGAGCCTCAAACAAAGAGGCAGTAAAAGTCCAAATCCTGGTTTTGCATTGTTGCTTCCTGTGGTAAATAGACACAAAGTGACATAGCCATGCTTACAACAGAACAGGACCTCTACCCAAGTGTCGCCCCATCTGGAGAGTTGTGTCCAGTTCTTGGCTCCCTAGGTCAAGAGAGACAGGGAACCACTGGAGAAAATGCAGTGCTGAGGGGCCTGGGGCATCTCTGTGAGGAGAAAAGGCTGAGAGACTTGTGGCTGTTTGGCCTGCAGAAGAGCATCTTGAGAGGGGATCTGATGAATGGCCAGCAACAGCTAAAGGCTAGGGGGCACGAGGGCAGGGCCAGACTCTTGTTAGTGGTGCCCAGTGACAGGACAAGGGACAACAGGTACAAATAGGAACCCAGAAGGTTTTGTCCGAAGATGAGGAGAAACTCCTTTATTGTGAGAGTCTGAAGCTGTGAAGCAGGATGCCCAGACAGGTTGTGAAGTCTCCTTCTTTGGAGAGATTTCAAACATGCCTGGACATTGTGATTCTGGGCAAGCTTGCACTACATGATCCCCAGAGGTCTCTTCCAACCTCCACCATTCTATGAATCTGTAATTCTGTGTGTATATGTGCCTTGAGCAGTAGCTGAGGACATCATAAAGCGATCAGAATCTGGAGCTGGCACCCTGCTGTAAATAACATTTCCCTAAACCACATCTAGTGCCATTCTGAGAGTAAAAACCCACTTTACCTTCTTGAAAGGCAACTCTGCTAGCGTAGGAAACTTTCCAGCATTTGCATAACCTTAATCTTCTGGTGAACATTTGCAGCTTCTACACTATTGCTTTCAGCAGCCAAGTAGCTAACACAAGTCCTTTTAACTACGTGCGTGGTGATTAACCAGTAGTATCTGGGAATAGGAATTGGTCATGGCCATCCATCCTATGGGGTTGATTAACTGGGAATAAGCTGCACATTTTTTCCTTCTCTCTGTCTTTTTTTTTTTGTCTTTTTTTTTTAACTGTAAAGCTTTTCTGTGGTAATTCCACCATTCATTAGGATGGAGAAATTGGCTCCACACCAAGTACTTCTGCCAAAGCCATTATTTCCATCATCACACTCCACATCAGTCTGCAGTGCAGCCTTGTGGGAAGACAATGTTCTGTCCCCTTGTGGTTCTTAAGTTATGGGTAAGGAGCTTACATATATTAAAAGGAGGGTCTTCACTTAGTCTCTTAATCTTTATGAGCACTAATAATAGTCAACTCCATTTCCAAAAAATTTGGAAGAACTTGCTTTCAACATACAAGGCATGCACGTGTTAGGAGATAAGTCCCAGTTCAATGTGATTAGAAACAATGTGTTTGGGGTTTTTGTTATTTATTTCCAAGTGCCTACACATTTTATATTCTAAGGGTCTCTGTAGCTTTAATGCATATGCCTTCCCCCCACCCCCCATACTTACATTCTGTATCTTTAAGAGGATAATTGCTGAATTGAAATTTGAGAGTGTTATCTTAATAACCAATTACTCAAATAACTTTGAAATTGGCTTAAATTGGCTCGTCATGCTACATTTACCTGAATCTTTTTATGGGAAAGTTAGGAACAAAAAAAAAAAAGAAAAAGAAAAAGAAAAAAAAAAGAAAGAAAAGAAAAAAAAAATCCTCTTTGGCAGCCTGATTTGTTTAGCATTGCTGGAAGTTCCTGTTTGCAGCAGGAGAGTGGCCCAGCATAACCCCAACTTGGACCCCCTGCTTGGTCACCTCCGGTAAGGTGGAGGAATGCGGTGAGAGGCTAGGATGGATGGACTCTGCTCCCCTGAGGGCCTGCCCAAACACTGCCTGTTAACTTCCAACCCGTGCCTGTGAGCAGTGAGAGACTGGGGATGTGAAGATGGATGCTGGCCGGAGAAATCTGCTACCTCATTGAAATACATTTGCCACAAGCCAGCCAATGCTATGGAGAGGAGGAAGTGGAGATATTTCACAGTCAAGTTTAGAATTCTTATTAAAACTGGTGAAAATCAAGATAATCTCCTGTAAAGATTTCATATGTTTAATAATATGTTTGGCACAGGCTACGAACTTCTGTAGTGGGATGTCAGGCGTGGTCCTGTGTTACACACTCATGTTCTTTCATCGTTTCCTGACATAAAGTAGGTGGAAAATTCATCAAACTTCAGTAAATTTGAATGCTTTTGGTCAGCAATATTCATATAATTGCATTTCACAAACTTTTTCTAGTAGATTTGAAGAGAACTCATTTACTTTGTGAGCAGGATCTCCAGTTGACAGTGATTTTCCAAACTGGCCCATACATCTCATAGCTCAAAGCTTGGCATTTACCAACTTAGATTCATTGTTTCATTCTGGAACCCCTGAGTGCTTTACTCTGCCCTTGGAAGCACGGAATAGAAGATCATATTGCCTCAGAGCCAATGTAATGGGCATTGCTGATCACTAATGGATAGTGATCAGCATGGCCTGGCTGACATGAGGTTGAGCAGTGTCTGGAATGTGATGGATCTACCGACACAGAGAAAAATCATTCTGAAGCCTCTTTTGTTTTGCTGATCTTCAGACAAAGAGTGTCCACATAGAGGATCTGCAAAAGGACCAAAATTGGCAAAAAGGTCTGATTTAGGAGGAGGCAGAATTAAAAATAGTGTGCTACATGTTGTGCTCAGTCACGGACGAGAGGAAACTTGTTCCAGAAACCAGAAGAGGTTCATTTCTCAGACTGAAGAACTAGTACCTTTAGTCCAGTCTTCTGCCCACATGTAGTGCTAGGAAACAGCATGAAACTGAGGTTTTGGAATTATCATTTTTTTAAATTTTTTTTTTAAATGTATTTTATTTTTCATACAATCACATATTCATAGTATAATTTAAGTTGGAAAATACCTTTAATCTCATCCAGTCCAACCATCAACCCAATACAATCATGGCCATTAAACCATGCCTCAAAGTGCCCTATCTTTTGTGATAGACTCTTTCAGTATTTTTCCTCCTGTTAAATGTTACTCTGTTAGGTTAGACTAAACATTCAATCTCTGGATCATCTTAAAGCACAACATTTCCTTACAGTGTTAGTGTCACTGAACACTCCAAAAAGGAGGTGGTTCAAAATTGGTGTACAGCTTGAGTTCTCCTGAGAAGGTCTCATTTTTCTTCATGATGTCAGTGGTAGGGAGTAATAGAAGGCAACTTCAAATAGTTCTAATCTCACTCTAAATAGATTCAAATACATTTGTCCTCCAACTAAACAAGCAGTTTAAAGCTAATCCTGGTCCAATCTTCTCAGCAGAACATCCAGTTTATCTTCCAGTGCCTGAGAGTACATGGAGATACAACTGCATCTTTAGTTTTTATTTTGTCAAGAGTAATTTGTTCTTATCAATAAACCCAAACTTTCTCAAATAAGATGATCCAAGCAGTATTGTTTCCTTTTCAATCTCAGCTTCTGTGTCTATAACAATAGAAATACGTCTCCAAGCCTTTTTATTTCCCCCAGTCTCTTTTTCTGATCCTTTCCTTCAGCTCTTCCATAATTATCACCAAATTAAATACTTGTCAAACTCATTCTGATGCCAGTTTTAAACTCAGCTTGCTATTACAGGCATATACACTAATAATATGAGCTCTGCCTCACTTTTTTTTTTTCCCCTCAAAGCATAATCCCAGCTTTAATATTAGACTCAATCCAGGACAAATCAAGTCTTATCTCCCACAAATAATGACTCCATTTCATCTTGTTCTCATGCAGCTTCAGGTCCAAGAAGATAACTTATTAAATTTAGCTTTTTGGTTGTTGTTCCAGACTCTACCCAGAATTTTCATTGCAAGGGTAAAGAAGGGGCTTTTAAATTCCTCCATCATCCCTGGAGATATTTAAAATATGTGTGGATGTGGTGCTTAGGGACATGGTGCAGTGGTAGTAGCAGCTTAGCAGTATTTGTTGAATTGAAAGCTCTAGGTGAGCAGTTGAACTTCATCTCAAATGTCTCTTCCAACCTCAACAGTTCTATGATTCTGTGATTCTATGATGCCTACCAATAGGTTCAACTAAATGTCTCAAAGTCCAGGCACAAACCAAGTTAGCCAACTTCCCACCCTTTTAAACCCTAGTTCTACCTTTATCTGAAGAACAGACATTGAATTTTCTCTCAAAATGGAGCATAAGATATTCAGATTTACTGCTGATGGTCCTTAGCCACCTTCTGCCTTCAAGTTCAGGTTGCTGTACAGGGCTCTGAACAATTTGATCTAGTTGAGTATATTCTTGCTCACTGCAGAGGGTTTGGACTAGATGACCTTTAAAGGTCGCTTCCAACCTAAATCATTCTATGATTCTGTACGTTTGCAGGATTCAACACGAAAATATTAGCCTCTGGCCATCTCAAATCCTCATCATTCCTCTTGCTGGTTCTTCTGGCCCAACCTTTTCAGACAGCCTCTGCTGAACCCTTGGCCACTCTTTACTCTTGCCATTGTATTTGCCTAGGTGACATCCTTAGAAGAGACTGGGAAAGAGGGCATGTTTTTGAGGGGTAGATACTTTCAGCTTCACAAGGCACACTTCTCTAATGATTTTCTGAAGCACCAAATGGCCAAGGGATTGAGAAAGAATGTAGATTTTTCTTTTTTTTGGTGTATTTTTTTTTAATAGAAAGCAGGCTGTGCATGGTATCTGTAATTGAAGAGGAGAAATCTGAGATTCCTGCAAGCATTTAAGGACATATGTATAGGATTTAGGTGAGTATTGATTCAAGTACATAAATGATAAATGAAATACCAGCCACAGAGTATTATTTATTTCTGTCCATAGAGGAATAACCATATTTTGTTCTACTCTGGTTCTTGTTTGAGACCCTGATCCTGTAGCTACACCTGTGTTAAGTATTAGAGAAATATGAAGCTACAGTGATGTGATTGGTGGAGGGAAAATTTTCTCTTGTCCTAGATTGAGCATGCTCTGGCAAGTTCCACTCTGCAGTAGGAGTTCTCTCAACTTCAGGCAGATAGTACATTCATAGCAGTTCATCAGGTCTCATCATCTGTAACACAAGGAGCTAAATTCTTGATGGAAACACTGAATTTAATAAGGGTGTACAGAGTTTCAGAACAGCCCATGTGTTTTGAGAAACTCATATATAACCAGGAACATATATAACACAAGTTCAGATCATGAATGTTTCCAAGGATACCCCACTGGCTACACAGATTCCTTCCAGCAGGCTTGAAAGAAATGGACATCCATGGTGTCCTGCCCATGGCAGGGAGGTTGGAACTAGGTTATCTTTATGGTCTCTTCTAACCCAAAACATTTTATGATTCTACACAAGCTAACCAGACACAGGTCATCACAAAATTGTGTGGGTTGGAAGAGACCTTAAAGATCATAGAATTATATAATGCACTTGCTTGGAAGAGATCTTTAAAGTTCATCTAATCCAACACCCCTTCCAGTCAGCAGGGGCATCCCCAACTACACCAGGTTGTTCAGAGCCCAATCAAGTCTGACCTTGAATGTCTCCAGAGCCTCCACCACCTCCCTGGTCAACCTGTCCCAAGGTTCCACTACCTTCATAGCAAAGAACATCTTCCTAATATCTAATCTAAATCTACCCTGCTCCAGTTTAAAACCCTTGCCCCTTGTCCTGTTGCTACATGCCTTTGTAAATAGTATCTCCCAAACTTTCTTGTAGGCCTCTTCAAGTACAAGATCATCTGATTGAAGTCCCTCTGCCATGGGCCTCCAACTTGACCAGCTTGTTCAAAGCCCTGTCCAACATGGACTTGAACATTTCCAGGGATGCTTCACATAGTTGCACCTTTTCATTCAGTCTATTTGACACCACCAGCAGAAAAAGACTACTTCCATCATCGACCAAAATCTCAGCCTTCTGAGTACCTATATCAGCTGGCCTTACTCAGCCTTCAAAGTCCTCCTAAGGTATTCTTTGAAGAAGTGGAACTACCACAGCAACCTGTATGCTGTGTAACTTCCACAGCACCTTTGACTCGTGACAGAGGTTCAAGTGAAATCCCAAGCCTTGACCAAAACTGCAGCATAAGCCACCATCCATTAATCCCCCTTGCACAGCAAAAAGGTTTGTTGGAAAAATATGCAGAAGGCTGCACAAATTTTGGCCCTAGGGACTGCCAGGAAGGACTGGTGCTTCGAGATTTGAGATGGGTGTCTCCTCCAGCCAAGGCTCTGAGGACACAGTGATGGTGTAGTTTCAGTTATATAAAATTGATAAATTCTCTTGTCCACATAAAAGAAGTCCATACCCCATTTAGCAGTGCAATTTGCCTACCTACCGTCACTAACATAAATCTCCTTTATTAACTGACTAATCTTCCTTCCTTCCCTCTTTTTTTTTTCCCCTTCAGTCAGACTTTCTTTAACTCTTCTTATATTAAGCATAAAGCACAAACCACAAAACCCTCACTTCATTCTTTCTGCACTTCCTAACTGTAAAAACAATGGTCTTTCATGAGATCCAAGGTAGTTTTAAATTAAATGAATTATTTTTTTTTCCTTACTCAACCATCCACTGGACATTTCTGCTGCCAGGTGTGGGGCTGGTCCTCCATACCATGAGAAAGATTTGCTCTTGAAATATTTCCATCTCAATTAGAAGCAGGAAAAAATGGAAAACTTACCATAAAAATAAAAGTCAGTCTTCAAAGATTTTTTCCAGTTCAGCTTTCCAGGCCCAGGGACTTCTATGGGCCGAGGCTGGACAACCATCTGAATAAAACCAACTCTGCTGAACACAGTATACTCTGAGATGCTTTTTGTCCTTGAGAAGGAGTACGTTTTTCTTTATGCTTTGGTTTTGTTTTGCTCATGATCAAGGGTAGGAATAACTTTTTGGTATTATCAGAGTTAAGGTTATAGCCAACATGGTTGTAAAACCAAATAAACCTGTGGATATTTTCAGCTGCCCTTGGAGTTTGGTTTTGTTTTGGTTTAGGAACATTATAAATCTCTACACTGTCTCTAAATCTCATAAATTCCCTGTTCTCCTTCATCTAGCTATTTTTATCTATCTATCTATCTATCTATCTATCTATCTATCTATCTATCTATCTATCTATCATATCTTAGCACTGCTGTTGCCCTGTCAGTTTCCCCATATAGAAGAGTGGATGGAGAAGTCCATGATTATCTTGATTTGTTGGGCACTGAGAAGATGTACTCATGAGCTCAAGACAAGGAGGTCTACCCCCTAATCTAGAGTTTTCCCCAATTCCTTAAGAAACTGACATTGCTGACATATGCCATTTAAAAAAAATTAAACTTCTTCAATCCAGTTGTTCCTGTAAGATGTAGCTTCCTCTGTTTATGCTTTCATTCAAAAACCCTAAAACAGAACACAGATTCTCAGTGTTCCTTGCACTCTGGCTCCACCTGTTTCGCATGAACCTCTAGGTTCTGCTTCAAGGTGCACCAATCTCTGCACTCATTGAGACTTGGCTACCTCCATCCCAGCCACCTGCATCGTTGTCACCTCCTTTCCATTGCCTCTGTGAGTGCAAATAAGGCTTCCTGCACGACTGTGTCAAGAGAAGAAAAGGGTTAAAAGAAACATTATAAGCCTGCCTGGAAGAAGTACAAGGCATACAAGTCTTATGTAAATGTGCAATAAAAATGAGGAAAGGAAAAAAATAATAACTGGAAGATGAGGGTGCTGTTTTTATTCCCAGTGTGGGCTAATAATTAGGGTGAGAATGTCATGCAATGAATTTCAAGCATCTTGTATTTGCTGTAGCCTTTGTTACTGTTTTTTTGCTTCCTCTCGGATTAACTCCCCTTTCTAACCAATACAATATTTTTTTCAGCAATAAAGCATTCACTCAATATTCCTTTTCATAAAACCCTCCATGGCTGTAAGAAAACATAATTGGATGTGCACTATACAGCTTGAGCTTCATAAACATTAAGTCCAACAACATGTTATAAATAATAGTGATACAGAAGATTAGCTCTATTAACCTCCTAACTGAGCTGGAAGCATTAGCCTCTTCCAGAAGAGCTACCACTCTGCAATGCTGTGCAAAACTCTTCGTGTCTGCCTTTAATTTCCACTGCTGCTGCCATTCCCACATCTGCCTTACAGACCTTCCATGCTTCTGGTCCTTGCTAGGTCAAAATGCACAGTGGCAGATTGGCATATTGAGCTATTAATGCGTTGCTCTATGCGTTACAGATGTTGCATAAATGAACGGTGCTCTATCACTGTTCTTTGACACAGGGGCCCAGGGGGTGGGAGGCTGAGACCCAGATCTGTCTGCAACCTGCCTACTCTGGGGAAAAAAACAAAAAAGAGAAAAAAAGAAAAAACAAAGTGAGAGGGGGGAAAAAAGGAGAAAAAGAGAAATAAAAAGAGAGAAAAAGAAGACAAAAAGAAAAATAAATTTATAAAAGAACTAAAATGAGGGTGGGAAAAAAGTAAAAAAGAGAAAGATAAAAAGATGAAAATAAAGAGAGGGAAAAGAGACAAAGAAAGAAGGAAAAGGAGAGGGACAAAATAGCAGACAAAAAAAAAAGAAAGAAAAAAGAAAAAAGGAGAGGAAAGAATGAAAAACAGAGAAGAATGGGAGAAAATAATAAAAGAAGGAGAAAGAAAATCAGCAAAAAAGGAGAGAAAGAAGAGAAAAAGAGAGAGAAAAGGGTGAGAGAGTAAAGAATAAAAAAAAAGACAGAAAAAGGAAAAGAGAATAAAAGAGAAAAGAGAGACAGAAAAAAAAAGGCAGAAAGAACAGGGTTTTTAAAAGACAGTAAAAAAAAAAAGGGAGGGGGGGAGAGAGAAGGGGGGAGAGTGAGAGGGAAAGAAAAGGAGAAGAAAAAAAGAGAGTTGCCCCTATTGCAGAATCACATTCCAGCTTGCAGAGCCAATTTTTCAGATGTTCTTGCTTTCCTGTTCCTTGTTCCTTCACTCAGACCTCATCTGGCCACAGTGAAAAATGATGTGATGCAGTTTTTTATTCTGCACTTGACACCCTTATGGAAGGCAACGTGGCTCATTGATTCCAAACTCCTCAAAGGTCATGGCACTAGGAACAAAGATTTTTTGGAAGCAGCCCAGGAAAAACTTTCAACTTGGACCCTGAATACCCAGAAAAAACAGAACTGTTAATTGTTACCCCTTCTGCTGCTATTAAGCCTGGGCTGAAAACTGAACATATGTTCCATGATCATGTACTTTTATATTAAAATGTTATTGAGTCACCAGGTGAAATGTGTATGAAGTGCACAGCTGAAAATAGACAGTAGGTTTAAATTCTGACAGCAAACAGCTGGAAGATTTCGAAAACTTAATTCAACTAATGCAATCAATAGGGCTCTGCTACAATTTCAACTTCCCCCCAAACAAATTTGGATGAGAAAAAGGATATCAATCTATTTGCGATTAGTTCAGAAAGAGATTTTTCTCTGTCACCTCTAAAACGCTATTAAAAAATGCAATAAAATAACTTGAGATGTTTTAAGAAGTACAAACATAATTTTTAGCTTGGCACACTACAAAATCATGTGCTCTTTTTCCCCCCTCCCTCTCTCTCTACAGTGCAGATTAGCAATGATTACTCACCCCACTGTTTACTCATTCTGCAGCTGTACAGGTTTTGAAATCCTAATATGTGAATTATGTTCTCATTTTATCATACATTTGGAGAATGAGTCCAGTCTAAACAAAATGTGGTGTAAGGAGAGAACCTGACTTTTTTCAGATACATGGAAAACATGTCATATAACAATGTAACCTACTGTGGAACGAAGCCATGAGAAGTTGACATGGGTGGTGAGACGCTGGAACAGGTTGTGCAGGAAGGTTGTGAATGCCCCTCCCTGGAAGTGTTCAAGGCCAGCTGCATGGGGCATTGACCACAGTGTTCAGGCAGGTTTGGAATCTCTCCAGAGGAGACTCCACAACATAACTGGGCAGGTGGGGCCAGTGCTCTGTCACCCTCAAGGGAAAGAAGTTCTTCCCTCTGTTTTGGTGGAACTTCTTTGGTTTCAGTTTGTGCTCATTGTCCCTTGTCCCCTTTTAGTCTGTTCTTCTCCAAGCTCAACAGCCCCAGCCCTCTCAGCCTTTCCTCCTCATAGAGATGCTCCAATCCCCTCAACATCTTTGTAGTCTCTGCTGAACCCTCTCCTGCAGTTCCCTGGCTCTCTATTCCAATGCCTGATCACTCTTTTCGGGAAAGAAATTTTTACTCATATCCAACCTAAATGTTCCTTGACACAATTTCAGACCATTTCCTCTAGTTCTATCACCTGGTACTAAAGAGAAGAGAACAACCCACACCTCACCCCAGGGAAGTGTAGAGAGCAATGAGGAACATCCTCTGAGTTGCATCTTGTCTTTGAGAAGGGCACATTTGTCCTTTTCTGTTGGATGGTGGGGTTTTCTTTTTGAGGGGGTGTTGGTTTGTTTTGGATTTTGTTGTTTTGTTTGTTTTTCAGTGTTGGGGTTTTTTTTCTTTCCTTTTTTTGGGGGGAGGCCATAGTCAGGGTTAGGATATATTTTTTTTTTCTGTACATCATAGTTAAACTTCTTCTGACAATATTTTCAGCTGTCTTTTGGCTTTTTTTTTTGTCAGGCACATGATCAATCCCCACAATGTCTCTAAATCTGCATAAATTGCCTGTTATTTGCCTAATTATTTAGTTGTATGTGTATTTATTTTATTTATCAGGTTAGCTCTGGTGTTGCCTTGTCAGTGTTCCCACAGGAGAATGGCTGGAGAAGTCACTGAATATCTTAGAATCATCATAGAATCGATAAGGTTGGAAAAGACCTCAAAGACCATCAAGTCCAACCTGTCACCCAACACCTCATGACTACTAAACCATGGCACCAAGTGCCATGTCCAATCCCCTCTTGAACACCTCCAGGGATGGTGACTACACCACCTCCCTGAGCAGCACATTCCAATGGCTAACAACTCTCTCTGGGAAGAACTTGCTCCTCACCTCAAGCCTAAACTTCCCCTGGTGCAGCTTGAGACTGTGTCCCCTTGTTCTGGTGCTGCTTGCCTGGGAAAAGAGACCAACCCCTTCCTGGCTACAACCACCTTTCAGGTAGTTGTAGAGGGCAATGAGGTGACCCCTGAGCTTCCTCTTCTCCAGGATGAACAACCCCAGCTCCCTCAGCCTCTCCTTGTAGGGCTTGTGCTCAAGGCCTCTCCCCAGCCTTGTTGTCCTTCTCTGGACACATTCAAATCAGATCATCTTGATCTGATGGTCACCAAGGAGATCTGTTGGTAGACATGGTAGGCTCAAGACAATGAGGTCTAGCCACTAATCTGGAGTTTTCACTACTTCCTTAAGGAACTGTCTGAGATTATTGTCATTTAACTGTCAGTTAAAAAACAAAACAAAGCAAAACAGAGAGAAAAAACCCCCACCCTCCTTCATTTCCATTGTTCCTTCAAGATGTGAGCTCTTCTTATTTTTTCATTCAAAACACCTAAAAATCAATTTTTTTCACAGATTTTCAGTGCTCTTTATGCTCCAGCTCCACCTATTTCCTTGCTGCGATATTAGCAGGGGGTTAAGAACCCTGGCTGGGTTTTCTCAGGATAACTGTAAAGCTCCTGGAGAGAGGAAGAGGTGAAAGCCCTGTCCATAGCATCTGCACCACTCAACTTTAGATTCTATCAAGTTGAACTGATTAGTCTTAAAAAAGGGCAGCACTTAAACTCATGCAGAACAGACCTTCCTGTCCTGGGAAATGTCTTCTTACATGACAGGTAAACCAGCTATAGAAAACTCCACTTATTAATTATCATCTGGTAGGTTCTCATTACCAGTTTACCTTTAATCTGAGAGCCAGGTCAGCACAGGGACCACAAATTTTTCCCCTCTCTGTGCTTTGAATGATGATTTGTTGACTTTCTTTGGTATCTGCAGGCATGTAGAAGGTAGCTGGGGAAGGCAGAAAGGGAATGGAACCTCAGGACTTTCTGCTCACAAGCAGAAAAACGTGGTGGGAAGGCCAAAATAGTCTGTGGTCCTAAGAGGAAATGTATTCCAGGGCATTGCAGCCTTTGCATATTGCTGTGCTACATGGAGAAAAAGACTTTTTGGGTAGCAGTGTTGATCTGCTGAAGGGTAGGAAGGCTCTGCAAGGCATCTCAACAAGCTACCTAGATGAGTCAAGGCTGATGAGATGAGGTTCAAAAAGGCAAGTGCTGGGTTTTGCACTTGGGTCACAACAATTCTTTGAACATTCCAGACTTGGGGGAGAGTAGCCAGTAGAAAAGGTGTGCTGGTTGACAGCCGACTGAACATGAGCCAGTGTGTGCCTAGTTGGCCCAAAAGGCCAATATTGTCCTGGCCTGTATCAGGTATAGTGTGGCCAGCAGGACCAGGGCAATGATTGTCCCTTTGTACTCAGCACTGGTGAGGCCACACCTTGAACAGTGGATTCAGTTTTGGGCCCTTCACTCTAAGAAGGACATTAAGGTGCTGGAGTGTGTTCAGAGGACAAAGAAACTGGTGAAGGGTCTAGAGCACAAGTCTTGTGAGGAGCAGCTGAAGAAACTGGTGTTGTTTAGCATGGAGAAAAGAAGGCTGAGGGGAGAGCTTCTTGCTCTCTACAACTCCCTCAAAAGAGGTTGTAGCAAATTTGGGTTGGTTTCCTCTCCCAAGTAACAAGTGACAGGATGAGAGCAAACATCCTCAAGTTGCACAAGGAGAGGCATCTAGTTATAAATTCTGAGGTTTCCTTCTCTAGGAGGGCAGTGTTCCAGCCTATGGAAAATATGTGATATGAATATGTATATGCAGGTAAAATCCACCAAAGTTAATGCTTTGTAGGCAAATCCAGGAAACTGTACTGGAAGCTGTTCTCAGGACTTCAAAGACTGCTTGCTCTTCCAAGGCAAATGCCAAACATTAGTGCCAAATAGTTGCAGTTTGAACATCTCTTCCTAGCACTGATCTATATTAATTGGCAAGTCAATCTGAGTTCTGAAAAATATTCTCCTCAGTGGTATCCACTGACTGTTATGATTTTTTAATATATATGCAAGCAAAGATAATCAAAGTTGATTAACAGAGCAATTGTTATAAGGGTATTTGATTGATACTTCCAAACAAAAGTAACAGGTTTCTCTGAGTTCCAACTGCTAAAACTTCCTAACAAGTGAAAATTAACATTCTGGAAAGCACAGACAGAAATAAAATATGAGAATGCTAATGTCAGAATCTGTGATATTTATTTTTTTTTCCCCCTTTAATATGTCTCTTGGGAATATTAAGTGTATGTTTATACTGCTGGAATCCCATGGAATATAGATTCCTACTTCCAGAAGGGGTAGTCCTGATAGGCAGCAGGAAGTGAGAGTGGTTTGGGAGCATCGTTTCAGAGGTACCATGGAGCAGAGAGGTTTTAATGATGGAATGACTTACAAATAGTTATCTGGAAACCAGCAGTATGAAACCAGTTAATCAATAAGCATAGGAGGATGCTGTGCTGCTGGGGCCAGATTGCTTTGCAAAGGGGCAAAATTTAATTTTCAGCAAGGGAAAATATTCCTCTTTAAGTATGAAGCTGCTCAATGAAGGGCATGATCCTAAATTTGGATGTTTTATCCCCAGTGAATCCCAGCTACAGAAAGGTTTATAAAGAAAGAGCTTCAGGGCAACATACCTGACTCAAACTGGAAAAAATGAAAAAGTCTGGAAATGAACAACACTGACCACAGCTGTTCTCTTCACCCTGTAGCAGTGGCTATGAACATCTCAAATGTACATCACATCAGAACACTTGATCCAGCTCTGGGCTTCTCCAGTTCAAGAGCGACAGGGAACTACTGGAGATAGTCAAATAGGAGCTATGAGGATGCTGAGGGTACTGGAGCATCTCTGTGAGGAGCAAAGGCTGAGAGACCTGGGGCTGTTTAGCCTGGAAAAGAAAAGGCTGAGAGGGGATCTTCTTAATGTTCAGAAAGAGCTAAAGGACCTGTGGGATGCAAGTGGGTGGGGACAGACCCTTTTCAGTGGTGCCCAGTGACAGGACAAGGGACAACATACAAAGTGGACCCCAGGAGCTTCCACCTGAACTGGAGCAAAAAATTCTTTGATGTGAGGATGCTGGACCACTGGAACAGGTTATCCAGCGAAGTCATGGAGTCTTCTTCTCTGGAGAGATTCCAAATCCACTTAGAAGTTGTGATCCTGTGCCCCCTGTTGTGAGCGATCCTGCTTTAGCAGGGGCTTTGGATTAGATGATCTCCAGATGTCCCCCACCATGCTGGAATTCTGTGGTTCTGTGATTCTGCAAATGCCTTGAAGACAATTTGGATTTCTCATGCAGTTTTGCATATCAGGGTTAGCAGCTTAGAAATCCATTTAGAAGTTAAAACGGAGGGGTTGATTTTCTGATGAAGTCTATGGGGACATTTCTCAACCATGTTAAACGAGAAGGAAATACATTTGGAGAAAATTCATTTGAGAAGGAGTCTTCTTTGCCTTTTTTTCCCCCCAACTTGTTTTATATTTTTCTTTGTGTTCTGTGGTCAGTGGCTCTGAATTCTTTCCCACAGCTGGATGCTGGCAACTACACCAGTGGAGATGAGATGAACCAGCAGGCTGTAAGCACCTCATACCCCTTCTTTCATTCCTACAATATTGGAAGTGTCTATGGATGAACCCCCTTCCTCACAGCTCCCATAACATCAACCACTGGCTGGGCAAGAAGATTAAAGCAGGAGAAAAAAAAGAATAAAAACAACAGACCTGGGAATATATTCCATTAAACATTCCATTGTACTTGCCCCAAAATGATATTCTTGGGAATTTACTCAACATTTTATTACTTGCTGTATTTAAAAATATATACTTCATCCAACTCTTCTTTACACGGTAGTGCTGCTAAACATTTAGCATATTTTATGTCTTCAAATAAACTTGGGAGCATGGCTTGCAATACTAAAGAAAAGGTAGCAATTTACTTCCAGACTCGATGTCACACTTGTAGTCTTTTCACAGAGCCTGACATTGTTCAGTTTACTAATTGCAAACCCAATAAATTCTCCAGCGAACACAAAAGTCTCATGTCACATCTGTGCTGAGGCTTAAATCAAGATGTAATCGCTCAAGTGGCCGTAAGTTGTGAGAGTCCAGGGTCTGATGGCATGACTGAAGCTGGGAATTTCCAACATCTAAACTAAAATGGTTTAAACCAGGAGAGTGGAGGAGAAGGGTAAGGATATTGACAACCAAGTGTGTCCTAGAGCTGCTTCTTCACATTCCAACTCTACCATCTAAACCTCTGTGGCAACAGTTTCCCTGGGACTTTCCCTCCTCTAATTGAAAAAAATTGAAATTAGAAAGGTGGTGTCTCAATTTCCTTTTACAAATTTTTGTCAAGCAGTGTGTAATTCAAAACCATAAACTCCTAGAACAGTTTGAGTTGGAAGGGAGCTTTAAAAGTAACCTAGTCCATCTTCCCTGTTGTAAGCAGGGACATCTGCAAACAGATCTGCAAGCAGGTTGCTCTGAGCCCCATACAACCTGACCTGTAATGGTTCCAGAGATGGAGCATCCACCATTTCTCTGGGCAACCTGATCCAGGGTCTCATCACCCCCAGCATAAAGCATCTCTTCCTTCTGTCAAGTCTATATCTCCCAGTTTAAAAGCATCACCCCTTGTCCTGTCACAGCAGACCCTTCTAAAAAGCCTGTACTCATCTCTGTCCTCAAAGTTTCAGTACTCTTCAAGGCTACCAGAAGGTCTCTCTGGAGCCTTCTCTTCTCCAGGATGAACAACCCCAACTCTTTTAGCCTGTCCTCACTGCAGAGGGCTTTCAGCCCTCCCATCATTGCTGTGGCCTCCTCTGGCCCTGCTTCAACAGGTCCATGTCTCTCCAGTGCTGAGAATAGAATTAACCAGGTTGGCAGAGACCTTTGAGATCATCAAGTCCTACCTATCATCCTATCTAATCAACTAAACCATGGCACCAAGCACCCCATCAAGTCTCTTCCTAAACACCTCCAGTGATGGTGACTCCACCACCTCCCTGGGCAGCCTACTCCAATGGCCAATCACTCTTTCTATGAAGAACTTCATCCTAACATCCAGAACCCCAGAGCTGGACCCAGCGCTGCAGGTGGGGTCTTGACAGAGTGATGTGGATGTTCATTAAAAACTGGAGGGACATATTCTGTCTTCTGTGGTCATTTGATGGACACAGACTTAGCTGACTGCAATTCCAAATGGGCTTATCAACCACTCCGTGGCTGATCCAGAAACTTAACAAAATTCTGCCTCTTTCGGGGACTGCTACTTGCAATGATGTTTGCTCTTCACATGCCTGGGGAAAAGGGACCCTGTGGTCACCCCTAAAAGCCAGACCTGGGCGTCACATCAACCATGCTCACGTCTTCTACAGACAGAGCCCACAACCCACACTGCCTGAGCCAAGCCAGAATAGTTAAACTTGTCGCCATCTCAGAATTCAAAAGGAGGATTTAATCTTGGGCTGTCAGCTCAAATTTTCCCCACAGTTTTATGGAACAGCCTAATTTTCCCATAGGAAAAACAAAACAAAACACAACTATGGGCTTCTAGCAAACCTTAGTAAGGAGCTATTTTGTTTGCTTTTGCAAGATTATCAACAAACCAAACTATGTAGGCTTGTCTTTAATTGTGAAATTTTTCCTATCAAGTGTTTTCCAGCTCCACAGAAGCAAGGCCACCTAACGTGAGATGTGGGGGTTTGCGGGCTTTGTCCTTTCAATGCCGCTAAGCTCTCCCTCGATGTTTTAAACTCACTAACTGTCACTTTTGCTGTAAATTGGCATGAGCCCAGTGGAAAACCCTCAGACATGAAGGAAACTTTCCATTGACTTCATTTGGTGGTGTCTCCATGCCAGTGACTGGATGGCTTATCAATGCAAAGGGACAAGAAAGACCAAGATGAAAAATTCTTTGGCTGTCTTTCATCACATGGCTTGTCCTAGAGCTGGGGACTGTGGTTAGACACAGAACAACCAAACAGCTACTGAAGGTTGAGAAAACAAAGCTGGAAACCACATGCATGACTTTTCCCCCTCTTGTGTAGACTGGTTGAATATAAGGATAGCTCCAGTCAGATGGTTGAGTTTTAAGACAAGACAGTAGATTTAGACTAGATATAAGGGTGAAATGTTTAACAGTGAGGGTGGTGAGACCCTGTCCCACATTGACCAGACAGGTTATAGATGCACCATCCCTGGAAACATTCCAGGTGAGGTTGGATGGGGCTCTGAGCAACCTGATCTATTTGCAGATGTGCCTTCTGACTGCAGGAACTAGATGACCTTTAAAGGTCCCTTCTAACCCAAACCATTCTAAGATTCTGTGTTTTGGCCCATGGTCAGACTCCAGTGCTACTGGGCTGGACAGTTGCTGCTCCTTCATGGCCAGTCAACAACCATTGGTTCTACTGAGTAGAGACAAGGATGGCTCCTGCCTCCGGTGCTGATGGCTCTGGATAGAGCAACCATTAGAGAATCATACAGAATCCCAGCATGGTAAGGGTTGGAAGGGACCTCTGGAGATCATCTAGTCCAAGCCCTCTGCTAGAGTAGTATCGCCTAGAGTAAGTCACACAGGAACATGCCCAGGTGGGTTTTGAATGCCTCCAGAGAAGGACATTCCACAAGCTCTCTGGGCAACCTGATCCACTGCTTTGCCACCCTCAAAGTGAAAAAAATTATTGCCCCAGTTTCTGCTGCTAGTGGATCATCCATGAAAGATGTTTTCCTGCAAATATTCAGGATATTGTGCTATAAAAGATATTTGACTCCTAATAGTGCATGTTATTGCTGTAGAAATAGACAGGGAAAGACAAAAATTATGGATTTCTCAGAGTTTAAGGGATTTTCATGAGACAGACCACTTTCTGTTTCTGACCAAAGCTTTTACAACCACCTGAAGGAATTAGATGCATTTATTTTGTGTGGCCTTTATTTTTGAGGATCTAGGGCAGGAAATTGATGGTTCTTTAGCCATACTTCTGAAGAGCAGCATAACAAATACATGGTTTTCCATGGCCAAATCCACCAACTGCTTGCATTAGAAAGACTTGAGAGGTGGGTGGAAGTTGGTTGTCCAGTCCAAACTCATGGTTACATCTCTGAACAAACTGAGCGTTGGAAATTCTGGTAGTATGTAACTGTTGAAACCTTCATTTTTTAACACTGCTGACACTATTTTAGCATCTTAAACCATAGTTTCATTCTGTGTACATAACAGATTCAACCACATTTCCTTTCAGAACGTGCCACTGTGTCACTGAAGGGCTGACTTTAATTAAGATCAAGGTCAGAAATATGATTATATGTGAAGGCCCATGAAAGACAGTGAGCAAAGCTGCAGGAAGTTCAGAGCACACACGTTGATGCTGGGAGATGAGCAGCAGCGCTCTGCAGGCAGGTATTAGTTTTCACAAAGGCGTTGGAATAATCTTCAGGGCTCTTGTACTGGAGGGAAGCTGAACTTACAGTAGGAGAAAAACTTCTGATATGGGATTTGGAACCACTCACACATCACCTTCCTCACAATGGTTCTATCATTGTCCAGACTGGGTACCAAACATCAATACCTAAATGCCTTCATTGTTTTCCCAGGGAAGATAATGGAAAGTAACAGAAACTTGTCTTTATCAAATATTGTCTTTATATAAAACTTAGTTTTTCTTTATCACAACTTATATTTTCTTTATTGAAACTTGGGTTTTCTTTACTCAAGTTGGCTTTGTCTTTCTTCAAACTTCTGTTATCTTTATTAAAATAAGCTACCAAATTACTCATATTGTATGTCTGGGAAGATTTTTTTGGACATATTCAGAGATGAGCATGTGTTAAAATAATCACCTAGGAAAAAATACACCTCAGCATATCAGAAAAGTCACTTGCTGTAAAAAGCATTGTTTCTAAGAAATACTAAGAAAATTTTGGTCCAGAAACTAAATTCTCAGTGTTGATGCAGCAACCTGAGGGAATTTTCCACCTTGAAAATACTCACGTCTGATAATTAACACAATTAAGCATGAGGAAACCTCCATCCTTCATACGTTCAGCCAAGGGCTCATATTTTTTCCCCTCGCAGATGTTACAATCAGGGTGTCAACACTTTTATTCTTTTGTCCATAAGCTGAAAATTATGGCTGCTCAATGAATTGCTAACGTGCTCAGAAGACACAGACCCAGCTGCAGTGCACATGAGTTCAAGCTCCTGCCCGGGCCTCATGTTTCACCATGACCTCAGTTTCCTGTGCTGAATGGGAACCAACGCGAGCAAGCACTTGTAAAACTGTTTTTGAAGAGTGAAGTTATGAAGAGGTGCTGTGGTGTCAAACATCTGTTTCAACCATTACACTCCAAACGCCGCCGTGACTCTACAGTAGGGCAAGAGCCATCAATAAATTAAAAGTCTCTGGTGGCCAGGCTCTCTAAACTCTCTTGAGTCAACCTGGCTCTTGTGCCAATTTGAGACATGACATAAAGAGGGTAAATAAAAGAAGGGAAACTTTGCTGTTCTGTGATAGCTCTTTGCTCCATTTGTAATAAGGAGATTCCGCTTTAGGGAGCTGTTTTTAGGGTAAGCAACTTACTGGTTGATCAGATTAATATTCCAAAGCATTCATGGCCAAACCTGAGATTTCAGCCTCTCTTTAAAAAGAATTTTGTTTGAGATTTCAACTTCTTTTTTTTTTTTTAAATAATAACTTTTATTTTAATATGATTTTTTAAAAAAACTTTCAACAAAAATGTCAGCCTCTCAAATTTTCCTCAAAATTTCAACCTCTCTTAAAACAATAACTTCGTTTTTCTTATCATCTTTTTGGATTTCACCAAAAATTTTAACTCTCATTAAAAAAATAAATAAATTGCTTTCCTTATATTTTTTTGTTTGTTTTCAACAAAAATTTCAACATCCCTTAAAAATAATTTTGGGTTTTTTTCCATCTTTTTTATTTGTGTTGGGTTTTTTTGTGTTAAATGAATGGCAAGAATAAATAGGCAACGTGTACCTTTTAGAAACCTATGCAGTTTACAGATCTAAAAGTCCTGACAGTCTGTATTTATGATGTTTGGACCCAAATAGAGTTAATTACAGTGAGATATATCCTGTAGCTGTACCACATATCTCTTGTCAAAACTGGCAGGTACCTTAATTAATTAAGGAAAAAATAGACACCAGTTTGGTAGGACAGTTAGTCCTTGTGATAAAATATCAGCTGTTATTTCACAAACCAGATTTTTATTTATAGCTGGAAGGGGGCTGGGGAGCTGGGAACTAAAATATCAACCCAGACAGTCTGAGAAAATGTTGAGAGTCTGTGAAGATGTTCACCTCAGGGTTATCGGTTTGAATATTGCTGGGATTAGTCATGTTCACCAAAAGCTGTTACCACCTCATGGATCCACAGTGATTGGTGTGACATGGATTGCTGGGCTGTGGTGGTTGTCCAAAGTGCAGCCCTGGTATTCACATTGGCTCTGCTAGTGTTGTAGAATCACAGAATCATTTAGGTTGGAAAATACCTTTAAGATCACCATGTTCAAACATTAACCCAGCACTGCCAGATTACCACTAAACCATGTCCCTCAGAAACATGTGGCTTTGAAATCCCTCCAGGGATGGGGATTCTACAACTGCCCTGGGAAGCCTATTTGAGGACTTTATTACCCTTTCGGGGGAGAAATTGTTCCTCATGTTCAACCTAAACCTACGTGAGGCCATTTCCTCTTGTCTTGTAACTTGTTCCTTGGAAGAAAAGACCAACCCCATCTGGCTACAACCTCCTGTCAGGGATTTATAGAGAGCCAGAAAGTCTTCCCACTGCCTCACTTTGTCCAGGCTGAACAAACCCAGTTCCCTCAGCTACTCTTCACCAGAGCTGTTCTCCAAACCCTTTGCCAGCTTTGTTGCTCTTCTCTGGACCCACTCCAGCACCTCAATGTCCTTCTTGAAGTGAGAGGTCCAAAACTGAACACATCATGTTCTCTTTTCTTGTCCTCAAAATCCTTCCTTTTCTCTGAAGTCCCCACTCAGGTAAAACAAATTCATCTCAGCAAAAGCCTTGGCCTAGCCCGCTTAACTGCTGGTATCATCATGTCATCTGTTTTGATTCCTCTGTCTTTCTTTCACATGTATACATGGGGAAAAAAAATTACTGTGAGAAATGTAGATGTTTAGAAGCTTATCAAAACATTTCCCAGTGGTTTAGGAAGAAAAATAGAGAGGTTGTGGTTCCCTGTTGGGCATGGAATGGTTTTGGTAAAGAAAAAATGAATTTTTAAGCTCTGTTAAAGACACCACAATAAATGACAAGCATGTTCAAATGAGTCAAACTGAATATTTTCCAAGGTATTTTTCCCTCCCAGATGTGTTCTAGCATTCATATCCCTCATCCTAATTATCTCAGTTTTAATGCCATGCTAGTACATCTATAATACCCATGGACCCTGTGCAGCTCCATCACCTTTCCCTTCATCAATACTCTCCACAGGCAGAGGAGCAACCAGGAATCCTTAAGCCCTAGGAGAAACCTGGCCACCCACCTGACTGCAAAATGCTTTGTAGGATCTTCAGTTTATGAACAAACTCCATGCTGGAAGGAAGAGGAGTGTTCCATGGACATCTTACCAACTAGAAGCCAAATAGTGTGGAAGATAACCCATAAGCTTCATAATGAGACATTTTGGTTGTATGCCTGCATAAGCAGGGAGAAAACCACCTTAAATTAAAGAGAATTTGGGTTTAGTGGACTGTATCTCGCATAATACAATAGAATCTGTTCAGAGCCAGGATGTATCTTCAGGGAACTGGTTCTGCTTGAAAAGTAGTCCCTAAAAAAAAAACCATAAAATCCGAGCTGTTTTAGGAGCTGTGGGTTATGATGCAAACAAAAAGAATCACTTTGTGAAAAACTGTTTTCAAGGAGCCATCTCCTAGTTTGCTGGTGAAGACGGCCCACAAAGCAAACACCGAGTCATCAAACATTCCCTGAAATGCAGTGATTTGCAGCAGATAAATACCTAATACTTGTAGTTGGAATCTGCACCACGAGAGACAGATAACAAAAATGCTCCCTTTTCCAATATGTTTGAGGGCTTTCCACATCTTCCTCTGGTGCAAACTGGAATCCTTCCACTGACTGACTGGTTTGACTAGGAATCCTGTAAACGAAGGAGTAGAGGACAAACACAAAGCAAAACACAAGCAAAAATTCTTGGCACTTGGGGATTTGTGTTGGCCAAATGACGAGACTGAATCCCAGAATCTCTGTTTGGGGAGGATATGAAGTCATTGTTCAAATGTGCACATAAACTGGATCTGGAGGGATGAGATGAAAAATAAAAACTCTACAGAGTTCAGTCCCATAAAACTATCAATTAGACAGGACTGTTTGTGTCCACTCCTATGAATTCTTCTGTAGAACAACTGCTTTGTTTTTTAACTTCTGGGTTGACCATGGAGCTGGCGTGAAAGCTGGTATGCTACTATAAACAAGGGGCTGAACATCTGCTTAGCAAACACTCTGTGGTTTCGTTTGCAGAGAAGTGATTTCAGGAGAGATGGGGTTGGCTGCGTGGAGTTGGTGCTTGGGTTGTGAGTTTATGAATCTGCCATCTTGAAGAAGGGTGACAAAGACGATGAAGGGACTGGAACATCACTATAAACAAGGGGCTGAACATCTGCTCAGCAAACACTCTGTGGTTTCGTTTGCAGAGAAGTGATTTCAGGAGAGATGGGGTTGGCTGCATGGAGTTGGTGCTTGGGTTGTGAGTTTATGAATCTGCCATCTTGAAGAAGGGTGACAAAGACGATGAAGGGACTGGAACATCACTATAAACAAGGGGCTGAACATCTGCTCAGCAAACACTCTGTGGTTTCATTCACAGAGCAGAGATTTGAGGAGAGATGGGGTTGGCTGCGTGGAGTTGGTGCTTGGATTGTGAGTTTATGAATCTGCCATCTTGAAGAAGGGTGACAAAGACAATGAAAGGACTGGAACATCACTCTTGTGAGGAAAGATTGAGAGAATTGTGTGGTTTTTAGTCTGGAAAAGAAAGACTGAGGGGGGTAAATGTCTATAAATCCTTAAAGGGTGGGTGTCAGGAGGATTGGGCCAGTCTTTTTTTTTCAGTGGTGGTCAGTGACAGGACAAGGGGTAATGGGCACAAACTTGAACATAAGGAGGAGGAGAAACTTCTTTAATGTAATGGTGATGGAGCACTGGAACAGGCTGCCCAGAGAGGTGGTGGAGTCTCCACCTCTGGAGACATTCCAGACCTGCCTGGGTATGTTCTTCTGTGACCTTCTCTAGGTGATCCTGCTTTGACAGCGGTGGGTTGGACTTGATGATCTCCAGAGGACCATTCCAACCCCTGCTATTCTGTGATTCCTTTTTGCCATTCTTTGAAAGCAATGTTTCAAGTGTTATAAAAGTGGATTTCCTTCTTTTGGGACCACACAGCATCTCTGCTTTTATGGCACTTAATTTAATTTAAGTTAGAGGTCTTAAAGCTGGATGATATAAATACAGGCTGAAGTGTGCTCTGAGTGAAGCATCCTACTACACTTTGCAAGGGACATGGCTTGTGTCTCATATGTTTTATACTGAAAATAAAGGGGGAGGGGGGAGAAAGGGACAGAAAATAAAGAAATGTAAAGATTTTGTTGATTGTTCAGTATCCTGTAAAATCACTAAAATATGAAATAAAGTGAAAGCCAGAAGATGTGGTTATGGAAAACTAACAGTGGATGGGACCTCTGGAGGTGATCGAGTCTAATTCCCTCTGATAAAGCAGGGTGACCCAGAGGAGGTTGCCCAGGATCACAACATCAAGGTGGATTTGAAATGTCTGCAGAGAAGATGACTTCACAACCTCTCTAGGCAGCCTGCTCCAGACCTCCATCACTCACAACCTTTCTGGGCATTCAAATTTTAGTTTGAATCATCCCAAATCACAGTCATTTGGGATAATGTAGATCACAGTCTACATGTCTCCTCCATCTCTACTATTTTGTTATTTTCTAAGAAGTGGAATGCTGCTCCCAGGGCTTTGTGCTCTCTGCAGGTCCACAGTGGTTTGCTTGGCCTTTTTTGGTGATGCTGTGTCTCTGGATTTTCCTCAAACTATGCTTTCTGCTAGGACAAGTTAAAAAATAATGAATAAAGCAAATAGTGAACAACCCCCCTGAACAAGCAGAAAACCAACCAACCAAACCAGGAAAAAAACCCACCCACCCAACCAACCAGACCAAACCAAAAAACCCCAAAGAAACCCAAAGCACAAACAAACAAAACCCCCTTAAACTCCAAGTTTCAAAGTCGATCTTGGTGAAGTTCTTAATGCCAGCTTTTCCTCCAACACCAGCAGCACTGCTGGACCTTGTTAAGGCAAATTTACAATCGCCTGCTTCCTAAAAGCGTTAAAGTCAGTGATTCCTTCTGGCTCGTTTCTCATGGTAAGCTTTATGAATGCGCTCAGAAATTTCAAATAGTAAAACAATCCAGTAAAAGAAGTTTGTGTATGTGGAGAAGTCTGTTTGCCTGAACTTTCTGATGAATCACCTTGCTCCCTAAAGCTTTCTCCTGCATTGAGCTGATGAGTAGGTAGCTGAATTTGGGATAAGGTGAGGGTTAAAGCTGATGGATAGTCAACGTTCTTTCCAATCTGGTGTGTTTCTAACACCAAATATTCAATAACATATTTTTTTCATGATCTATAGGATGTAATCATGGGCAAATCTCTAAAGGTAAAGTGGTTTTGTTGTCTGAACCCTGCTCCTCAAAAAGAGGAAATCAGATGCTTGTCAAAAGTCAGGGTAATTTCTACACTGTGCCAAGCTGGGTTGGAAACTCATGAGAATGTCCATCCTGTGAGACTTCTGGTGCTTTCTGCTTCAGCTTGTGGTATAAATGTCACAAGCACCTCCACAGTTATTCATGTGGTATTTCAACACCCCTGCTGCCATACTCAAACAGGACTCCATGATAGGGAGGCATTCAAAAGCACAAACCACTGAAGAGGATGGAAAGAAACAGAGGTTCCTTGTGTAGGTTGTTTTATTAATTGTTTAATTTACATTTTGCTTGAATACCAGGATATAGTCTGGGCTGGAATGCTCAGTGGATATATACAATTGCAGAATCACAGAATGGTAGTGGATTGAAAGGGAGCTCTGGAGATCATCTAGTCCAACATCTCTGTTAAAACAGAAACAGGATCACCCACAGCAGGTTGGCCAGGATCCCAGTGTCCAGGTCGGCTTTGAATCTCTCCAGAGAAGGAGACACCACAATGTCTCTGAGCAGCCTGTTCCAGGGCTCCAGCACCCTCAGAGCAAAGAAGTTTTTCCTATTTAAATCATTGTTTCAATTCCACATTTTCCTTACCAGAAACCTGAGTATGAAAGCTCATGGACAGGGCTGCTCCTGGGCACAGCCTGGATGCCTCTCCCCAGTGGCAGTAGCATAAACTGGGAGCAAGAATGAAGTCTTACAGATTAATTCACAGCATAGGAAAAGCTAACTTCAGTACCAGCCCTTCATTCCCATAATTTTTAAGACCATGGGTGGTATTTTGCACAACCACAGATGGTATAAGATTGGTGCCACAGATTCAAAAGGTAAAGCGAAACCTCCCAGCTGCCAATCATGGAAGAGCAAAGGTCCCCAGCAGCCAGATGAACGGGCAGTGAAACACAGGGTTTGCAATGTGTCAAGTTAAACAAACCTCTCAAAGTTTCCCATTCCCTATTTGAAGTCTTGTCAAGTTATGGAAAAGGATTTTAATTAACAACTCTCAGATTTTAGAATAAAAATCAATAAGGAACATATTTCTTTAAGTGATGTCCTGAGTTTTTCCTCCGAAGTTAGTTTGACAGATTTCCACTAAGACTATTGGCTCAAGATGATGTGATTGTGTTTTAATGCAAAGAATGATTAAAAGATATATAAACTTATACAACCCAGTGCAAATGGGTCAGTGCATTTCCCCCTCTAATTTTCTTCACAGTTTAGATACAAATGAATTTAAAGCGTCATGACACAGAGACAAAATCCCCACAGTCTTTGACTCCCATCAGCTCCATTTGACATCAACAAGGAAAAACAGAGGAAGTAAAGAGAGTAAGGGAAAAAGAGAGAAAGAGAGAAGGAAAGAAAAAAAGGAAAGGAAGAAAGAGGGTGAGACCCCACCTGGAGTACTGTGTCCAGTTCTGGAGCCCCTAGTACAAGAGGGATATGGACATGCTGGAACGTGTCCAGAGAAGGGCCACAAGGATAATCAGAGGGCTGGAGCACCTCTCCTATGAGGACAGACTGTAAGAGTTGGGGCTGCTCAGTCTGGAGAAGAGAAGGCTCCAGGGTGACCTAATTGTAGCCTTCCAGTATCTGAAGGGGGCTACAAGAAGGCTGGGGAGGGACTTCTCAGGATCTCAGGTAGTGATAGGACTAGGGGGAATGGAATGAAGCTGGAGGTGGGGAGATTCAGGCTGGAGGTGAGGAGGAAGTTCTTCCCCATGAGAGTGGTGAAGCCCTGGAATGGTTTGTCCAGGGAGGTGGTTGAGGCCCCATCCCTGGAGGTATTTAAGCCCAGGCTGGATGAGGCTCTGGCCAGCCTGATCTAGTGTGGGGTTGTCCCTGCCCATGACAGGGGGCTTGGAACCAGATGATCCTTGTGGTCCCTTCCCACCCTGACTGATACTATGATACTGTGAAAGGAAGAAATGAAGAAATGAACAAAGAAAGAAAGAAAGAGAGAAAGAAAGAAAGAAAGAAAGGAAGGAAGGAAGGAAGGAAGGAAGAAAGAAAGAAAGAAAGAAAGAAAGAAAGAAAGAAAGAAAGAAAGAAAGAAAGAAAGAAAGAAAGAAAGAAAGAAAGAAAGAAAGAAAGAAAGAAAGAAAGAAAAAGAAAGAAAGAAAGAAAGAAAGAAAGAAAGAAAGAAGGAAAGAAAGAAAGAAGGAAAGAAAGAAAGAAAGAAACCTAGAAAAGAAGGGGGGAAAAATAAAGATAGAAAGAAAAAAAGAAAGAAAGACAAAGAAAGAAAAGAAAGAGAGAAAAGGAAAAGTGATAGAAGTAAAATATATTATCTTGATTTGTATTGGCTTCATTATTCTCTAGATAAAAAGCTACTGAGGATAAAATGAGGACTCTTCGTTCAAACTTTTAAAGAATTCACATATTTACATCAATTTTTAAAAGGTTTTATAACTAATGAACTCAGATTTCTTTTGGCATGGCATAAAATCCATTTGTACAGCTGTTAATTAAGAATGCAGCCTACGCAATTAAAATTAAGGGTAGAGACTTCATCAGATGTCCTGTGAGAACCCCAGTCGAAAAAATTATGTTAATGCTGGATGTCCTAAAAGCATTATCTGAATGTTGGGAACACTTTCTGAGGAATCCTTTCTGCTGTACAATAAGGATTTGTTTAAAGCTGAAAGTTAGGAGCTTTTAATTTTGAAGCGTCAGGGTTTTATTTATCACTAGTGGCTTTGGCATTTACTTTGTGCTTTCAGATCAGGCAGGATCACTTAAAACTGTCTATATTTGCTTAAATATATATATATGTGTGTGTGTCTATAAATTTATGTATATCTGAATATATATTTAGACTGAGACATGCCCACAATCTATAATGCAAATAATGCACAAGCAGGCAAGTGAATTCCTAATGTGACTTTTAATAATTAAAGTGACAAAAGCCATTATTGGGGATATCAGGACATTTCTATGCTGAAATTATTAAAGTTACTTTTGAAATAATGAATGAAATGCAAACATGGGGGAAAAAAAAAGGTTTGAAACAGCTAATTTCAAAGGTTGTACAGGTTGTATAGGAAAATGAAGTTTGGTGGAATTGAATGGTACTAAGGGAGCTCCCTAGAAAACAGTTTTCTCTTTAAGAAGTGATGCAGAATGATCAATAGTGGGATGAGATGAGGAACTACTGGAGAGTGCCCAGAGGAATCTACAAAGATGATGAGGAGAATGGAGCATGTCTGTGAGGAGGAAAAGCTAAGGGACCTGAGGTTGCTGAGCCTGGAGAGAAGCAACCTAAGAGAGGATATTCTCAATGCCCAGCAAGAGCTAAAGGACCTCTGTCTTGTCAGTGGTGCCCAGTGACAGGACAAGGAGCAATGGGCACAGCCTGGAACCCAGTTCTTTACTGTTTGTTGGGTTTTTTTTACTTGCTGTGAGTGTGTCAGAGCCCTGGAGCAGGCTGCCCAGAGAGGTTGTGGAGTCTCCTCTGGAGAGATTCCAAACCCACCTGAACATTGTGATCCTGGCCTGTGAGTGACCCTGCTTTAGCAGAAGGTTTGGACTGGATGATTTCTAGAGGTCCATTCTAACCCTCAACACGCTGGGACTCTGCGACTATGAGTTTTCCCATTTTCCAGTTCAGTCTGGAAACAGATCCTTTCATTTTGAGTGAAATGGGATTTTTCAGTGTGTGAGATACTCAAGCAGGAATAGCAATAGCAAGAGCAAAGCATGTGCAAATGAGATGATACCAAGACAAAACAAAAAGACATGTGATATGCTGCTATGTAATGCCACTTCCTTCACATTGGGTGCAGGGATTTCCTTTCTTCTCTGTTCCTCTCTTTCTTTTTTCTTTTCAGCATGGCTTAATGCAATAAAAGTGTTTTATATTTGGAAGAGTAACAAGGGAGCTGAGGCTTAACTTTGGAAGGCAAGCCAAATTTCATAAGGATTTTAAAGTGTAGAATAAGAAGGTTTGGCTCACAGGAGAAGTCATTTCAAGCCAAAGACCTGACATGAAGAAATGTGCTAAGCAGCGAGGAGGAGACAGGTTTTGGGGAGGAAAGAGGCTGTGGTGATGGAAACAAACCAAGCAGGAAGGAGCACAGGATGGTCATGAGCCATGGTGGTGAGCAGCTGAACACACAGGGAAGACACCAGAGGATGAGCAACCACAGAATCACAGAAACCCAGCATGCTGGGAGTTGGAAGTGATATCTGGAGAACATCTAATCCAACTCCCTTGCTAAGGCAGGGTCACCCATAGCAGCTTGCCCAGGATCACAATTTCCAGGTGAGGTTGGCATCTCTCTGAATAAGGAGACCTCCAGAGCCTCCCTGGGCAGCCTGCTCCAAGGCGCCTCACAGCTAAGAGGGTTTTCCTTTATGTTTAGCCGGATCCTCCTGGGTTCGAGTTCGTGCCCATTTCTCACTGTCCTTTCACTAGTTACCACTGAAAAGAGTCTGTTCCAACTCACTAAGTGGTGGGCACATAAACAGTCTTTTAGATAAAAAAGATTGAAATTAACATTTAAGGTTAATTAAGGTTGAAATGAAGATTTAAAAGACTTGAATTCAAGAGCTTTTTCCACGTGAGGTAGGGTAGATTAGGGTGCTTTTCATCTTAATTCAGCTGTGGGTCCCAGGTTGATGAATTTTGTAGTCTCAGCTCTGATACTTGTAGCCAGAGTAGCTCATAAAAAAAAGTAAATAAATGGGATTTAATCCCTGGTTTAACTAGGAGGCATTAGTCAAAAAGAATAAAAGATGCCCACAACTGAGTTATAAATGGCTCTTATCTTTAGAGAGGCTAGTCAACAGCTCCCAGCTAAATCATAAATAGCAAAACACTTACATTGCACCTACCCTGGAGGTAATTTTCCCCTAATTTACATCAGGTTTACATCACTTGAACTTTGCTTTCAGTGAAGCTGCTTGAGATTTCCATGCTTATGAACCAGAGCAGAATCAGGCCCCCAAATAGATGTGTATGGCCAAAGATAACATTCTGGCCACAAACCTCATTTTTGTTCTTTCCTCCGCCCACAAGGCAATAAAATTACACAAGACCTGGACCTGAGAGGCCCCCAGATCCGGGCCAAAAATAAATACAAAAATACAATAAAATTTTAATGTGGGGGCCTCGTGCAATCCTTAACTAGGGCAATATTTAACTGTATGAACAAAAGATGAAACAGCAGCCAAGAAACACATTTCACCTCTAATTCCAGTGAAGAACCTAGGAAGAAAGACCAAGGAGAAAGGAGGAAAAAATCATTCCATAAAATAATAGTAATACTGAGGAACTCTAAAATACCCATAAAATTACAGTACTAAATTATTACTGCCCATTTTAGATATTCTTTGAGTTTGTCAGAAGGATTTGATGAAAGGCTGTCAGGAGTTTCAAAATGAGGGGAATAAAGTGAGGCTGAGGAAAAAAGAACTATTAAGAATATTAAAAGCAACGTGCCTGATCCATTTGTGCCAGTGTCTAGAAAACCAAATGAGGCACATCTCGGTCCCCAGGAACATCTTGCTCTGACAGCAGCATCTCACCAACGTGGAGGAGTTCCTGCAGTGGATGCAGGTTTAATTTCCCATGGGAAGTTCCGCAGGAGATGTTATTGGGAGGGGTGTCTGGGTCAGTCTGTGCTGCCCTTGCTCCTATGGCAGGGGCTTTGCTGAGTCAATGCCTAAAGAAAGCACAAAATTTCTCTTAGTATCAACCCAAGAGCTCAAACATCATGAGTGTCTTAATCTAGCATGAAGAGCCAAATCAAACCAAATCAACACAATGAAATCCAACCCAACTCAATTCAAACCAACCCATCAGGGAAACAGTCCTGCAAGGATATCATACTCCAAAGGTCTGCACAGTTTGTCCTTCAGGCATTCCTAGCTCCTCAAGAGCTGGGAAAAGTTCTGAGACTTTAAGAATTTAAGTCTTAATTCAGTATGAACAACCAAACCAAATTAACTTAGCCCAACCTAACTCAACTCAATCCAACCAAACCATCAGGGAAGAAGCAGAAGCAAACTAGTCTTGCAGTGATGTCTTGCTCCAAAGGTCTGCACAGTTTGTCCTTCAGGCATTCCTACCTCATCAAGAGCTGGGCAAAGCTCTGAAAATTGAAGAAAAGTAACACTGCAGCACAAAAAAAAAGCCTGAGGTTGATAAGGAAAATGCAGAACTAGGTCTTTTTCTTTCTAATTAAGACCATATGATTTGCCACCAAATTGGAAGGGTTATTGATCTTACTAGGGCCAGCTCAGTTTCTCCAGAGGAAGGAGTGGGCAGGTCTGCTGTAATCTGCCTTCAGGAAAGTGCCCTGCAAAACTGCACTAGTCAGAGCTTGTTTCAGAAAGAAATTAAACATATTTTAATGTCATGATTTATAATTTATACTGCTGGATGATCTCGCCTGACTCTTCCTAAGATCTTACCCTTTTTTGACCCTGTTCTATACTCAATACACTTTCAAGCAGATTATATTTTATAAAATCTCAAGTGATGGAAATTATTTCATTAACCTGGCCTGATAATGAGAATATTATTTTTTTAATGTTTATACTCTCTAAATTTTCAAACCCAGGAATTATAACAGAAAAATATATTAATATATATAGAATAACAAACTTTTTATTGTGAGTGGTGGGCTTTCATTTTGGAGCAACCATGAGTTTGGGCCCTCTGAAGGTGTTTGGACAGGAAAGGCACCCCAATGGAGTTTGTATCTGATACAAAATTTACCTTTGACTTGTGGACCTTTCACCTGCCTGTGCCTCAGTTTCTTCAGCTGTAAAAGCTAGATGACACACTTGACACCATTAAAAAAAAAGAGCTGTGAGAGCTGAGATAGAATCTAGAATCACAGAATTGTTTCAGTTGCAAAAGGCCTCTAAGGTCATCAAGTCCAATCTTCAACCTAAGACCACCACGTCCATTAAACCATGTCCTCAAGTAGCATGCCCATGTGTTTCTTGAACATCTCCAGGGATAGTGACTTCACCACCTCCCTGGACAAGCTATTTCATGAATAGTTTGGTGACCAGTTTGATGTAGCACTGGGTTCAGCCTCAGGTGATTATTTTTTTTTCCCTCTCAGGATTATTAAGTAGTTGATAATCCATCAGATAGAAATGGAGAAATTAAACACTAGTAGGCAGATAAGATGTTGGGGTTCTTTTTACTTTCAGGATTGGTTGTCTTATGTATAGCTTGTAATCTACATATGGAAGTAAATGTGCTGTCAAAACCAGAGATTGGGAAGTGAGGAATGCTAATGTTGACTGTGTGCACTCCTGAAAACGATCTAGTGCAGGCAGAGCAGTCAGCAGAATGTATCATCAATTCCCCTCTAAACCATGACCTGGAGAAATCACCTTTGAGTTGACAGGGGCTTAGGCAATATTTCAGAATCTGGTCAAGATTTTACAACACCAGATACTATTTCATTCTCTGGGCTTTTCTCTGACCAAAGAATTTTTAACTAGGGCAAACTGTCAAGTATGCAGCGGTTTTGTAAAGCAGACTGCAAGCCAAAGAAAACTGGGCTGAGAACACCACATTTATTGATAAAGAGTCTGCACAGCAACAATGAGGTGGACAAACATTAAGAAAAACTGCTGGGATGTGTGGGGGGGAGATGGGGAAGAGGATTTTTCAGGGCATGGCTGGGCTGATGCTGTGCAGCTTCCCAGTGAGTATCGTTTACTACAACCATAAAGTCATGCCTTGGCTTCAGAAAGCTGCTGTTGCTTTGGCATAAAAACGTAAATCAGCACAGATGTAAGTTTGCTCAAAGAGTTTTCCCAGGCTGGAGAGTTTTCTTGCTTCCTGCCAAATCCTGTGTTGCAACCTTTGGCATGCAAGTGTTGTAAGGTTGTTTTGTTTTTTAATAAAACCTTGTGATAATCAGGAGCCAGACCTCATATTGGAGCAATCTTGTGGTGCTTCAAGTTCAGTCATTCAGCAAAAGTTAGAGAATCACACAATCATTAAGGTTGGAAAAGACCTCTAAGATGATTAAGTTCAACTATCAACCCAACACCACCATGCCCACTAAACCATGTCTCAAAGTGCCATGTCTGCACATTTTTTGAATACCTCCAGGGATGGTGACTTCACCACCTCCCTGGGCAGCCTGTTCCAATGCCTGACCCCTTTCAGGAAAAATAGTATCCAACTATCCAACCTAAACCTCCCCTGGTGCAATTTGAGGCCATTGTCTCTTTTCCTGTCACTTTTTCCTTGGGAGAAGAGATCAACCCCCATCTCACTCAAACCTCCTTGCAAGGTGTTATAGAGTGGGAAGGTTTCCCCTCAGCCTCCTCTTCTCCAGGCTAAATAACCCCAGTTCCCTCAGCCACTCCTCTCAAGACCTGTTCTTCAGACCCTTCGCCATTTTTCTTGCCCTTCTCTAGACACATTTTTACACCTCAATGTCCTTCCTGTAGTGAGGGGCCAAAAAATTTGGACCAGTATTAGAGGTTTGGCCTCACCAGTGTCTAGAACAGTTATTGCTTCCACCTAGTTGAATGAAATGCTCCATTTTTCCTGATTAGGACATTTTACCTATTATTCCTTGAGCCTTCTTAAAGGGCACACATGGCTCATAATTCTCTTGTAAAAGAACTGTGAGCTGCAGAAATGCTAACACCATGGCATTGCTCTAGCACAGTTCTCAAAATAGTGATGTTGGGCTGCAAGGCAGATCAGAAACTCCATCTCTGCCATGGTTGATGTGGCAACTAAAAGAGCTGGGCTGATTTCTCTTCTTCCAGATATCCAGAATGAAGCACCAGGAGCAATTAAAAAATTGTGGTCTTTTGTAAATTACTCCCAGAAGAAATCTTGGATATCTTTCATTGGAATCATTTCGGTCCACTGAACCATAAAGCTATTATGATTGAACCCAAATACTGGAGAGAAAATTGAAATACAACAGTAATTAACAGTGAGAGTAGATCAGACTAGAACCCAACTGTCAGGATGAAGGCACCGGATATTTTAATGCTGAGTTGACTACCATGAGATAGGGCCCTTTAGATGTCCTGCTTTGTCACCTAGGAGAGACTGAGACATGAATTACAGATAGAAGGATCATAAAATCATTGAATGGTAGGGGTTAGAAAGGATTTCAAGAGATCTTTGAGTCCAGTCCCAGTGGCAAAGAAGGATCACCCAGGACAGGTCACAAAGGAATGCATCTAGATGGATCTTGACAGTCTCAAGAGAAAGAGACTCTACAACCTCTTTGAGCATCCTGCTCCAGGCCTCCAGCATCCTCACAGCAAAGAAGTTAAATTTCCTGTGTTCCAGTTTCCATCCATTACCCATCCCCTTGCCACAGGACACCATTGAAAAGAGCCTGGCCCCTTCTTCTTGACAATCATCCTTCAGATATTTATGAACATTAATAAGATCTCCTCTCTGTTTTCTCTTTTCCAGGATAAACAGCCCCAGGTCTCCCAGCCTTTTCTCATTCAGTCCCTTCATCACCTCTTAGCCTCCACTGGACACTGTCTAGTATATTCCCATTCCTCTTGAACGGGAGAGTGCAGAACTGGACACAATCCTCCAGATGCAATCTCACCAGGGCATGGGAGAACCTACCTTGACCTGCTAGCCACACTCTTGTTAAAGCATCCAGGATGCCATTAGCCTTCTTGGCCACAAAGGCACCTTCACGGCTCATGGGTAATTTCTTGTCCACCAGGAGTCCAAGGTGGAGCTGCGTGCCAGCATGTCAACCCCTAATTTGTACCAGTGCTTAGTATTGCACCTCCCCAGATAGAGGGCTCTACACTTATTCTTGAAGAATAAGGATCAGCTCCTAATTTTTGTCTTCCTCAAAACCCTGTGTGTGAAGTGTCCATCTTGTTTACCTTAGAATAATAAGTAATAATTCTCATTTTAGGATCTTCTTCTCTGCTCCCTTATGCTAAATGTCAACAAAGGATTATAGGGAAAAATCATTGGAAATGTGCAGCTATCACAAATAGAGATTTCCCTGTGGGTTCTCTAATACTTTACAGACAAATGTTAAAGATTTATTGCACATGAACATCAAACATGGTTTTACTACAGTTCTCATTTGGATCAAATTGACACATTTTACATTCATTTTAGCCTAATGAGATTCTTTCACTACACATTATATTCCAAGTGACCTCGTACATTAAATTTGTGGCATGGAACAAACCCACTGATATAACAAAGCCCTTTTCCTGGCCAACTTTTGGACTTTTGAGAAAAGAAAAGGCATGGCTTAGTAAAAATCCATAAATCTTGACCACACATTTACTAATAGGTGCTGAAGCAAAACCAACACGAGCGCTGTGCAAGATTATCACATTTTGCCAAATTTTCATTTCCAGCATTCACACTTCAGGAGGCTTTTGAGTTTTGATGGTGATCTGAATATTCAGCAGGCTGGGCCTAATCCAAGTTTGTTTTGTTTTGTTTTGTTTTTTAACATTTACACCTGAAATATTAAGGAGTTTCTGCAAAATTCCTGGAAGTATCTCACCTTTGGTGGTCAGAATCGTGCCCTAAAAAAACAAACAACAACCCAACAAATGACTCAATCCCAGCTGCTGGAATCTGACTTCTGCAAAGACATTCCCAGCAGTTTCATATCACTTTCAGATGATGAAGTGATTTTTTTTTTTTAAATTTATTTTTAAATAAAACTGGTCTGGAACTTACTTTATTTATTATTTTCCTGGTTTGCTTATCAAAGTGATTAGCGACGGAATGCGAGTTTGGAACGCTGTGCCGTGAAGTTGCACCAGGCAAAGGTAGCAGATGACCTTGAAAGGAGGTGAAAGGAAACTAGAAAATGTTAATTAAAATTATTAGTGCTGTTTGAGGTGCTTATCTTGTTTACTGCTAAGGTGTTGCTCCCTTCTGCATAATTAGGGGTAATTTTGCTCACTTTCAAGTCTGTAATTTTAAATATCACAAAGTTTTATCTTCCAACACGAAGTCATTCATTATTGGTGCGCATGGAAGTGCTTGATGTTTTAATCAATATATGCAACTTCCACAAAGTCTGTTGGAATTTATTAGGAGGTTTGCACGCATCTTTTATAGTGCAAGGATTAAGCATGGTATGTGAAGCTGCAATCCCATTTTGTAATGAAATTTCAACATAATTCTGTGTTTATGATGTGAAGATTTTCTTGCTCTTATTTTTTTTTTTTCTTTTACTTGATCTGTCCTTTTGCATTTCCCTTTATCCATGATTATGGGAGGACAATGATATCTGGAAAACAAACCAGAGTGATGTTAAATCCATTTGAACACAAAGAGTTACTGTCAGTTAATCCTAATAGAGACAATACTGATTTTTTAACTAAACTGCTTAAGAAATGAATATGTCTTGCATGCTTTCAATTTGTTTTAAATCCTAATATGCAGAGCTCTTTGCTGTTGTCTAATATTTGCATAAAATATTTAATCTTGTGCTTTAAATTAATGATATTAAAGGTCTAAATGTTTGAAAAATGTTGTTGTCAGAACAATGTAATCTTTTCTCTCCAGACTTCTTCATATAATTGTGGTGCCCTTATCCTAATATACTTGTAACCTTCCTCTGCATTGTCCTGTGCTGAATGTTCTCTCCCAGTACTTTCTTAATTTAGAGATTTCTACATTTTTGTGTATTTTTTTTTTTCCAGAGTTAAGAAATAGGGTGGGGAAGTTCCTCTGCTTGTCAGGACACAAAGCAGAATGAAATATCGCCTGAAACAGGCTATGAAATGGAAGGGCATCAACAGTGGGGTTGTAGGATGCAGGAGTGGGGCAGGAGCAAGGTGGGTGAGATGGCCCTGCTCATGGCTTACTCATCTCATATGGGCAAGGAGCATCTTTAATTTTGCCTGCTGTAATGGTTGTGATAAAATTATCACTGCTCTTTTATCTTCAGCAGAGCAATTAAAGACATGCAGGGTACTCAAAACCCTGTAATTTTTAACCACTGGCAGAGTAGGTGGAAAGAAGCATTCCATTGCCATGAGGCTTTAATTAAACCATAAAAAAAAAATTGGAGGATGTCTTCAGGAGCACATATAAAAATAGGCAAGTAGCTTCAATTCATTTTATTCATTTACTGAATATTGAGTAGGTTGAAAGTTTGCTGGTTTAATGTAATAACAACTTCAAGCAGAAGTTGTAAAGGGAATATAACTTTTTGTTGTGCTTCATAGATACATAGAATGGTTTGGGTTGGAAGGGACCTTTAAGATCATCTAGTTCAAACCACCTTGCAATGGGCAGGGACACCTTCCACTGGACCAGGTTGATCAAGGCCCTGGTCCAACCTGTCCTTGAACACCTCCAGAGAGGATGCTTGCCCCCCAGAAATCAAGCATGCCTACTAGAGGGTTACACTGAAATGGTACAATCAGGTTAGCAGTTAATTAAAGAGGTCAAAGCCAGCATCTGTCCAGTGGAACACAGAAGGGTAGTTGAACAGGTGTGTGGGATCATATCATTTCCATGGGGCATGGGCAGGCTCATTCCTCCATCACTTTTCTGGAGTGAGGTGAGAAGCCAATACAATGAAAACGCAATTAATCCCAGGGAAAGAGTTACAAAAAGGACACTGAATCAAGAGAAAGGAGATAGCAATGTTGGTGCAGACATTCATGTGGATGGAGAGAGCTTCAAGGTATTTGGTGTTCACTTACATTTACCTATGTAAATAAATATAGCTTGTTGTCATGTGTATGGGTTAATTTGTCACTGCAAATAATGCATCAGCTTCTTAGTACCCCAGGACAGGGCTGCAGAGCTGCTGCCTTACAGTTGTCCCACCAGCAGCACAGGCACAGACCTCTGCAGCAAAGGAGAAAACCTGTTGTCATTTCTGGGGTGCTGCTTTGGTCTGGGAGGATTAGGAGCACCACATTGACTCCTGTAACGCCTCAATTACAACTTAGCTCTGTGAGGACATCTGCCATTGCTCCAGCAGCAGGCATGGCCAGCCAAAATATGCTCCCCACCACCTTTAATGTCAGAGATGTAGAGATTTGGCTCAGCCACTTCCTCCAGAGAGTGGAAAGCCAAGGTGCTGGTGCTGCTGGGAAGGATTCTGTGCCAGCAACTGGGCTGCTCTTGGCTCCTCTCATGCTCTGTTGTTTCACTGGTGTCTGCTCAGAAGCAGCAGCAGCAAGAGCAGAGCAGTGGCACTGGGGAGGGGGGGAAGTGAATTAATTCAGCTTGGAGAAACAATAGAAGAGGAAGGCAGTAAGGCAAAGAGGCACATGAAGAATCTCAAGAGCAGAAGACAGCAATATTTCCAGGGATTTATGTGGCACTAAAAGGGATGTATTATGGCAAGTAGATGAAAGGACATATTATACTGCCATATTTGATGCATGGCCACATAATCACACTAAACTGAATTTTGAATAAGAATGGAAGAAGATTCCTGTAGTCAGTTGTAACTACAGGGAGAATTTTAATAGTAGACCTAATAATCTCAGGAGGAGCTGCTTTCCTTAGCAGCATGGGGTGGACATAGGCACTACTGAGAAGGATGTCTATGGGAAATTTCATGACAGAAATTGTCAGAAATTCCTTTTCTTTATAGTGGATTAGATGACCACTCAAACCCCAGCTGCACTTCATGATGTGGTCATCCCAGCACTAGACCACTACTAACTCCAGAGAACGTACAACACATTTTCTTCAGGATATGGCTCTGGTTTTGAAGACCAAATGGAGACTGCATCCAAGGGTTTTATTCAATTCCCTTTGGGTTTCCCAACAAAATCTTCAAACACTAGGCCAAAATTCATGAGTTTCACCTACATTTTTCCCAAATCCATGCCAAAACCTGAACTTCACTCCACCTACCATCTATCAACCCAGATTCAATTGCAAGGCTCATTGAGACAGAGCAGAGCTTGAAAGTAACTTGGTCAAAGTCTCGCATTTGCAAGAAAGCTCCAAACGTGGGCAATTTGGGGGTTGTTTGTTCCAAACATTTCAAACAGTTCCAGTGACATCTAGTGGGGAGGAAACCCCTGCAAACAGCTCCAACCTTACTGGAAAAATCCCATTATCCTTTATTTCCTTTTAACCTACTGGGCAATGGTTTCCTACTGGGGAAAAAAAAAAAAAAAAAAAAAAAAAAAAGAAGAAGGAAAAAAAAAGATTGAAAAACAAAAGCCTCTCAGATGTGGTTTCTGTGCCATACACAATGAATGAAAAATAGTTTTACAGTCTGCTGAGAATTTCTCCTTTCTGGAAACATTTCATATATTAAGGACCATTTGGAATTTTCTCTGGGACATTCCACTATATCTAAAATAAACCCACAGAAGAAGGTCACAAAGTCTAAGACAAAAAAACACCAGTGACCAGCTCTTGGAAATTTAAATTACTCAGAAAACAACAATAACAAGAGTCTATTAAATAGAAATGTCAGTAAATATAGTTAAGGGGATGTAAAATTAGCTTGCAAGCAAAGCCAGGTCACATTTCCATGCCTCCCATCTTCCACCTTTTCTCTGTACTGTCTCCTTCTACTCCTGTACATTTCTGTTCCTGAGCTTGCTGATTAAATGAAAGTAAGGTTGCAAGTATCAGTCATGTTTGGTTCATGGAGCAAAATCTTCCTTCTATTTCGCTCAGGAGGAGTAAAAGCCACTTCAGAAGCACTTCTCTCCCTAATTCCCTTCTGTTTTCCCCCCCTTCTCTTTGAGGCACTGTACGGTGCCAACCACGTTATTCCTACCCAAGAAGCAGCTCAAGCTTTAGGTTTATGAGACATTTCTCCATTCAGTGAATGTTACTTCTAAATAGCCTTCCTCAATGAGAAGGTTTATCCCCAAGCTGTAAGTTCATTTGCAGCAGTGTGGCACTCAGCTAATGAGAAAATTGTTATTATTGGGGAGATGAAAATTCAGAATTCAGCAAATCAGACTCAGCAAGTAAGGTCTCAGCGTTTTGAAAGCAGAAAGATCACAGCAGAGCAAGAAATGTTTTCTCCTAAAATGGAGAGGCTGCATCACTCAAGTGTAGAGTAGATTTGCTCTTTAGAGTAGATTTAAACCTGTATATAGTCCTTTTATTTCCTGAAATGGAATCATTAGATGTGATTAAGACTGGGTATTAGAAAGAAATTCTTTACAGTGAGAGTGGTAAGGCCCTTGAACAGGTTGCCCAGAGACATTGTGGATGCCCCTTCCTTGGAGGTGCTCAAGGCCAGGCTGGACAGGGCCTTAAGCAACCTGGTCAAGTGGAAGGTGTCTCTGCCCACAGCAACGTGGTTTGAACTAGATGATCTTTAAGGTGCCTTTCAACCCAAACCATTCTATGATTCTATGATTTACTCTAGGTGATCCTGCTCTAGAAGGGGGATTGGATCTTCAGAGGTCTCACTTTCACCATGCTGGTATTCTTTGTGACTTATTGCACCTTTTCAAATGTAATGCCAGAGGGGGAAAAAAAAAGCAAAAAGCATCATTCCCTTTGTCTAGTGGTGTGGGTGCTCTTACATTGACCTGACACTAAAGGATTCGGGTCAAGAAGCATCAAAGCTTTAAAAAGCACAAACTGATTTTGAAGCTTATCCAGCCAATTAATCCACGTGGGTTTGCAAAATTTGTCTGAAGATTGCACAAGAACTTAGTTTCTCTCCAGTTTCCAGCCCTTACCCTTGATCCTGGCTGGAGCCTGGACCTAGACTCACAAATACATACTAAAAAAAATAAAATAAAAATAATCATTTAGCTTGTTTGTTTTTTTTTTTTAAAGTTTCACTTTTATTTTGCAATCAGTTTTGGATGCAGGCTCTAAGAATCATGTTCCTGTGACAAGGGCAGCTGTGTTTCAGCACAGAAATTGCAATGAGTCACCAGCTTTCTTTCTCTCTCATTTTTTGTTTTCCTTCATCTGTAAAAGAAAACAGTAATCTAGGCTGAAAAATATATGCTTTGCTCTTTGTGGATGGGAAAAGCAGCAAAGTTCTGTTCCCAGGTCTTGCAACACTCTGGGTGTGTGAGCAAGACACTTCACTTCAGCTCACTGCATGTCGGCCCATCCAGCTCAAAATGTGTCTGAACTGGTCATGGCTGACTGGTACCCAGTAAAACACTTGGTGATGTACAAAAGCACTGGCTGCTGGGATGATGTGGAGCCTCCTCCTTATTTTCAGATAACAAAGGCAGCTAAAATTTATCTGAAGTTTTCCAAGATGACATTTTTTCTACCTAGATTGTTGTTTTAGTGACCACTAAGAATTTGGGTTTCCATCAGAACTGGAGAATCATAGAATGATGACCTTTAAGGCCATCAGGTCCAACCGTTAACTGAGCACTACTGAGTCTGCTGCTAAACACCACAGCACCCTCAGCACCACATCTACACAGATTTTTAATTTTTTCAGGGATGGTGACATCACCACTGCCCTGGGCAGCCTGTTCCAGCTCTTGACCACACTTTTGGAGAAGAGCTGTTTCTTCCTGTCCAGCCTATACCTCCCCTGATGCAACTTGAGGCTTTTCCCTCTTTCCTATCACTTGTTATTTAGAAGACACCAACCCCCACCTCACTTCAACTTTTTTTCAGGGACTTGGAGAGACCAAGAAGGTTTCCCACCAGCCTCCTTTTCTCCAGGCTGAACAACCTGAGGTCCTTCAACTGCTACTCACCAGACCTGTTCTCCAGACCTGTCATCAGCTTCATTGCCCTTCTCTGGATCCACTCTAGTACCTCAATGTTTTTCTTGAAGTGAGAGGCCCAAAAGTGAACCCGGTATTTAAGGTGTGGCCTCACCAGTGCTGAGTACAGGGGGACAGGGGGTCAATCACCTCTTTAAAACTGCTGGTCACACTCTTTCTGCTACAGACCAACTAAATTATCTACGGACAACTTTGAGAAATTCTGGGCTAACTAATCCCAGCTTCATCTCAGTGCATTAATTAAAAATCAATTTGCTTCTAGTAAATCACTTTGAGTTGCGTAGAGAGAAGCAGAAACGTTTATGATGCTCCCTTTTTAGTTCCCTGAAAATTCTTGGAAGATGTATTTTTTCATTCTTCATTAGAAAATCACTGAATTGTTTGAGTTTTATTTGTGTTGCTTTTCTGAAACAGCAGTTACAAAAAACCCAAAACCTCTTCATTAATGTGGTTTGGTCTAAAAATCAGCTTTTGCTAAGGAAAATTAATTCCTTTTAGCAAGGGCATTTCTTGGTCTCTATTGTGTTCACAAAGGCGTTAAGGTCAAGAGGTAAATTTCTCTTAGTTGCAGCCTATTTCCATGATTAGCTGTGTTTGGTCACTACTGGGAGAGACTGGAGAGAAGGGAAGGTCAGGTGGGTGCCTTGGGAGAAAATCAGAGAGAATTACTATAAAATATGTGCAGTTAAGTGAGAAAATCAGCATCTGCTAGCTGTTTGTTTTCTTTTGTGGTTTTTGGGTGTTTTTTTGGTTGTGTGTGGGTTTTATGGGTGGGGTTTTTTTTTTTGGTTTTGGAGGAAATGTTCTGAGCACATTGTTTGAGGTTTGGTTAGAATTTGGAAGGGAGAAGAATGATGAAGATGAAGGTGGGAGCTTGGGGAACGCAAATATGAGGCAAGCATTGGCGACAGAAGCTGTAACAGCAAATACTACTTTCTATGATGAGTTCAATCTCACTGAAGATAAATTAGTTGGAGAGAGAAAGAAGCCACCTCTCCAGGTTTCTATCAGCTCCAGTTGGGAAGCTCTTCCATGAAAGTCTCCTTCACTTTCCTGATGCAAGAAGGAGCACTGGGAATTGCTGCAGCAACTGGTGATGGCACTGAGGGCTTATTCCACCGCTGTTCCTCAGAAAGGAGCATCCAGGGTGTATAGAATCAGATTGGTTTAGGTTAGAAGGGATCTTTAAAGGTTGTCTAGTCCTACTCCCCTGCAATGAGAAGGGACATCTTCAGGTTGTTCAGGTTCATTACTCTTATTTTGGAGACACTGGAAAAGGGAAGAGACTTTGGGAGGTGCTGTCATATCTGAAACAAACTAAACCAACCCAGCTTCACCCAAGGAGGTGAAGTTCAGCCCAAGAACCTTCCTGGGAAATCCCTATGAACGTATTCACCAAAGGGCTCAAAGGGCTGCACTGTCAAGCCCTAAATACAAACTCACTGCAGATGGTGGGTGGCCTGTACCATCAGATCATGTTCTGTAGGAGGGCTTCAGGCTACCACTTCTTTCCCCACACCTTCTCCAATAGAAATTAACAAACCTCCATAATCTCCCTCCTCTGGACATTTCTGCTCCAAGTTTGTCTACCACAAGAATCAATCCTGACCTATCTCAGTCATTGAAATTCTCTCCCATTGTCCATTTCAGAGTGATTCATCATAACTAATATGGAACTGGGAATCATTGTCAAAAGCTCAGGAGCTGTGGAGAGCATACTCAGAATTGATAAGACACATGGCTGTCTTGCACCAATGGCACAGGCAGCCTGGAGAAGTTTACACCTACTTTGGAGATACTCCATTTCTGATCTGTTTAATAGCAGTGAATATTAAGTTAATGTTAGGAAACTTATGGGTTTTGACATTGCCTGTGGCATTCATCATCTCTATTGTCCTTTTGGGGATGCTGTGAAGTTCCTACATGAGGTCGATGAGGCAGACCACCATCCAGCCTGGCTGGCTCTAGGATGTAATAAATAAACTGTGTGGGAAGATACCACAATGTTGTGCAGTCCTTCCCTCAATTTTGCAGCTGCATCCAGCCCTGTTCTCACTATCCCTCAAATGAGAAACTCCTATTTTCCTTCTCAAGGTAATTTCCACTTCTTCCTGAATACCAGCAGAGAGGAAAAACATTCCAATTTGTTGCAGCTGCCACCATGTCCATCATGAAGGTATCCTTCTGCACCCTCACACCAGCCTCATAGATGGGCATATCTCTAGTGGTGGCAGGGAGGAATTGTTCTCGACCCCAGATCCTCTGGTGGGCTTGGACCAGTGTCATCCTCTCAGTTGGGCTGCCATGGGAGAATGCACCTTGGTTTTGCACACTTAACTGCCTCATGTTCAGGCAGAAATGATGTCAAAGAGGTAAAACAAAGAGTATTGTGTTTGACCTATCTTGCAAAAAATTATGCATGGAGAAGAGAATAGTGTGGAAGTCGAGTGAGTACAAAACCCCACAGTGAAGTGTCTCCTCGCTTCTCAGAGACAAAGGCAGACAAAATTAATCAGCAGTGATTTGTTGTGCCAGAAAAATGCATGCTTCTGACTATCTGTGGCAGATTATTGCTAAGGAAATAGTTCCTCAATATCCCAGGCACATTCCTGACCTGTATATTATAAAGTTATTTCAGCCTGATGATTTGTAACCTGTAAAATGCTTCTGATCTTAATAAATGAGAGCTTGTTGCCTCCTGAAATCCACTGTATTTCATCTTTTGCTTTCCTCCTTTGGCAGTGTTGTTATTTAGGCTGAGTTAACATTAGTATTCTCTCTGAGCATATACACTTCCATGAATTCGATAGCATCGCTGTGAGCTAGCACCCTTAGGAGGCTGTGACACCATCCATATGACATATGATCACGGGTGGAAGCATAGCTGGAGGCTTTATGGAAAACACTGAGGATTTCCCAATCTGTCTGTGATTTTATTTTATAAATTTTTTTTCCCTCACAAAGTCATGGACTTTTTTTAATTGCTTAATCGAGTCTGTGACCCATGGATAGCTCTGGAAACTGAATTGGAAACCCATAGAAGGGGATGTATTGTCAAAAATCTTCCTATAGGAAAATGCTGATCAATATGTACCGAGGGAGGTTTAGGTTGGATGTTCAGAAAAACTTCCTCACAGCAAGGGTTCTCAAGCACTGGAACAGGCTGCCTAGGGAGGTGGTTGAGTTACCATTCCTGGAGGTATTTAAAAGACACATGGGTGTGCTGTTTAGTACAGTGGTTTAGTGGCAATAAGTTGGCAGCAGTGGTGGGACTGTGAGCTCTAGATGAGAGGTTGGACTTGATGATCTCAAAGTTTTCTTCCCACCTCAACAATTCTATGATTCTAATATCTTAATGACAGGTAGCAAGAGGATAGGGCCAGACTCTTTTCAGTGGTGCCCAGTGACAGGATGAGGGACAATGGGCAGAAAGAAGAATCCAGGAGGGTCCATCTGGAGATGAGGAAAAAGTTCTTTGGTGTGAGGATGCTGGAGCCCTGGAGCAGGCTGCCCAGAAAATTGTGGAGTCTCCTCTGGAGAGATTCCAAACCCAGTAATCTTGGGAAACCTGCTGTGGGTGAACCTGCTTTATCAAAGGGGTTTGATAAGATGATCTGCAACGGTCCCTTCATACTCCCAGCTATCCAGAATTCTCCAATTCATACTGTCTAAGGTACAGCCTGACACAGCTTCTGAAAAGAAAAGAACTTATTTTCTGTCAATGTACCATTTTTTCTCAATGTTAACAGGAGGTTTTCATGGAAGGAGAATAGGGTTGCTGCTCTCAGGGGTGAGAATCCATCCTGGGTGCATCTTGGTGGAGCCCCTGGAGCTACTCAAAGCCACCTCATATCAGCCATATTGGAAAATCAATCTTCATAGAAAATCTGGGATATTAATCCAGGATTCTTATCCAGGATTTGGTCAGGTATTGGAAGAGACTGTGCAGGGAGGTGGTGGAGTCACCATCCCTGGAGGGTTTAAGAAAATCTGTACACATGGCACATGGGGTGTAGTTTAGTGGCCATGGTAGTGTTAGGTCAACAGTTGGAGTCTAGGATCTTAGAGGTCTTTTCCAAATGAAACAGTTCTATGATTCTATGAATTCCTTTCATGCCTCCAAGTGCAAACAGTGTAAAAGGAAGCAACCTGCCTCTTACAAATTAAACAACACCAAAAGTGATTTAGAAACCAAAGTTCCCACCCCTGTGCTCACAGGAGCCTGTCTGGACACTCTGACCCTTAACATGTTCCAAAATAAAATGTCCATTTACTGATCACTGTATCTTTAATCAAAATGAGGATGTATTTGTGTTATTAGGAACCATGCTCAGAGATGATGTCTGAGCATGGGACTCAGTGTGTCCATATGTGGGTGGGAGAGGTACACCAAGGGTAGCTGTTACCCCCCAAATCCATAAAACAGCTCCAGCCCCTCGGAGTTCTGAGAAAACCAGACATCTACTGAAAGTGTTTTATGAGTGCATATGGAGAAACTGGGGAAAATGGAACTGTTTGTGAATAAACTGGAAATTAGTGCTGTTGTGTTCACCTGCAAGTTTTCCTTTAAAGCCAGTGATTGCGCTTGAAACCTGCAATTCTCAACAAAAAAGAGAAAAGTTCAGTGCTGATTGCTGGATATTTGGACCTCCCAGTGCAAACATTAACTGGCTGAGAGGCACTCTGGAATGTAATGAAGGAAACAATACTGGGAAAGGAGCCAAACGCAGAAACACTGGCGCCTGCAACCTAGGGATTTGCCTCCTAGTAATAGGAGCTGAACAAGGCCCAGCACTTCTGTTAGGCTGGAAATGACATACTGTGATCCTTGACTTAGCCAAAGGGATTTTAAATGGAGGAAAGAGCTGGCAAGACAAAATCTCCTGCACTTCTCACAATGTTTTCTAAAACAAGCAAAGGAAATCGGGAGAAAAGACTGTAGTCTATTACATTTGATCCAGTTAAGTCAAGAGTGGAAGCTTTTTAACTGCTGTTCTTATTTTATATATATATATACACACATATACACACACACACATATATACACTTATTTATACATACATATACTTTCTCATTCTCATGTCACACCACCCAGAAAGCAGAAACATGAAGCAGCAACTTGAAACCGCTTTCATTCAAGAAGAAGGGCACCCCAACATTGCGTTATTGACAGGAGGGCTGAAGAAACTGACAGCTGCAGAAATTGTACAGTTGAAGTTCAATTCCCAGGAGCAGGAACAATATACTGATGGTATTAATTCCATTTGGAATTGTTAAAATAAGAAAAGGTTATGGGCTGAGGAAGGGACCTGGGTTTTTTTTGGGGGGGTTGTTGTTTTTTTTCTTTTTTGCTCGTAACAAAGGCAAACCTCCCTTCTTCCCTGGTGTCCTTGGACTGTCATCTCCAACCTTTTGAAACTGTATCTGATTATCCATGTGGCAATTAATCATAATTAAGCAGGCTTGAGATTTGGAAAGGTACAAAGAAGGTGGCTATAGATCTGGCTTTTGTCCTGAGTAACCTTTTTTTTTTCCCCCCTTTCCCCCCCTCCCCCCCTTTTTTATTTGGCTGCCGAATCTTGTGTTTGGAGCTGTGAGAGGGAGGATTGGACAAATTAAAATATTTATTAAAAAAAAAAAAAAATAGGGGGGAAAAAAAAAAAAGAGGAAAAAAGCAAAAGAGGGATAAAACCCCCAAGAGATGGAGGGAAAAAACCCTCTGTGTGTGTGCATGCATGTGTGCGTGTGTTTTAACATCAGAGCCATAAGCAACCCGGTTGTTCTTTTTCTTTCTCATTTTGGACATCGCAGTCCCTAGAAACTAAGTTCCAGCAAACTTGGAAGCAGTCTGTTTCCAAGAGGAAGCTAGGTAACAAATTACCTTTCTAATGCCAAGTGATTTGGATCCATTCTTACAAACCAGATTTTTTCAATTTATTACAGGAAAACATTCAATCATTATCCGCTGGCACTCCGTCTGGGGCACATGGAATACCATTCTACCCACTCCACCCACATCCAGTTTTTAAAGGCTTAGTAAGCCCAGAATGTCTTCTTATTAAATGTTTTATATATTTATAATTAAAATACTGGGCTGGCATTAGAATCATTTTAACAGATGTAACCTGACACAGGCTTTCTCTGCCCAGGGTCAGGCTGGGAAACAATGGCTCCTTTAACTCCTGCGTTCTGCTCAGGTTTCCGTTTGCACATGGGTCCAATTTGTCCCATTTATGATTAGGTCTAAGTAAGTTGATGTGCTATTTATTTAGGAGAATTGCCATTTCGGACTATTACCATATTCCCCTACAATATACTTTACAGTGTGGTCTATGCCTGCACTGTCCATTATTAGGTTATTATAGTCCCCAATATGGTCCCAATTCACCAAAACAACAACAACTAACTTGATTCAGGCATTAAGTGATTTACTGCAGCTCTTTACGTTGGAATTAATGTACATACTGCTCACAAAAAACAACACCCCTCCTCCCTCATGCTTGCCCCCAACCCTGAAGGCTTACAAGGGCCATGTGCTGGCATGTGAAAGAGACTTAAATGTCTGTGTAATTGATTTAAACATCAAGTATGAAGACTGGACAGGGAAAAGCAGAGGGGCAGAGTCTGCTGTCTTGTGAAATACCTGATCAAGGTGTTGTTCCATTAGTCTTATCTATGGGAGATACCAGGAAGACCTCCCTAGCCAGTCACTCCTTTTCCATCCCACCAAGCCAAGAGCCTGGGTTTATCTCTGTCACTGATAAAAGACTTTCACCTCATCTTTGACTCAGCACCAGGGCAAGAGTGAGTGGAATTTGTGAAGACTGTCCCCCGACATATGGCTGTTTCTTTGCACTCCCTCTTCCTCAACATAAAACCCTACCCATTTTGAAGGAAAAAGTTGATTTCAAGCAAAGCCCTTTTCAGCAGCTCTTCAGCTCCCCCCAGCTGTGGCAATCCAGCCTGGTCCCCTGCCAAACTGCAAGTCATTCAGGCATCCTCCTGCTGTGTGCCACGAGCTCTTGCTGGCCATGGCCACCAGCTCCAGCTCGGGTGGATGTTCTTCCACCAAGTCTGAAATTCATTGACTCTCAGCCTCAGCAAGTGGTTATTTTTCTGTTTGGGGGTAAAAGACATGACCAACAGCTGGAATTCACATAATAATAAATGAATTACCAGAGTGCTGGTGCGTTCCAAAAACTACAATGAAACAGCGGCTGAGCAGAAAACAGCTCTATCACCTACACCATCTCTTCCTGGCAATCATTCCTCTTCTTTCACTTACAATGAAGTCATTGGTCACTCATTCTTCATCTGGGAAACAGATAGGAGGTTCCCAAATTCCTCTCAAAAGCCTTTATTTCAGAGCTCGGCTAGGCATGAATTCTGCATCAGTGAAGGAGAGCTGAGTGGAAGTTCATCAAGGGCAAGTTTAGAGTTCTGTGCCTAAGATGAAATAACCTCCTGCACCAGTACAGGTTATGGAGAAGGAATTGAGAGTGCTGATGGACAAGTTCACCATGAGCCAGCAGCATGCCCTCGTGGCCAAGAAGTTCAACGGTGTCTTGAGGTGTATTAAGAAGACTATGTCCAGCAAGTTCATGGAGGCTCTCCTCTCCTGCTCTGCCCTAGTGAGGCAACATCTGGGATATGGTGTCCAGTTCTGTGCTCCCCAGCACAAGAGAGGCAGAGAACTCCTGGAATGATTCCAATGGAGGGTGGACTAGTTGATCTACAGAGATCCTCTTGGACCCCTACCTTTTTGTGATACTGTGAAGGAGAGAAAATGATTTCATATCACACCACCTCCGTTCTGGGTTTACTATTCAAATCACCTTCAGTGCCCCAACACAGTGAAAATTTCTGGCTTTTGGAACTAGGAGAGTGACCACAAGTATTGCTGCTGGCAGCGTTGTGACCCTGAGGAGCAAGTGAGCAAGGTTACCTAAGGACCCGAAATCTGGCAGAGAAGCCTATAGTGGCTCTGTATGGTTGGAAGCACGGAAGGCGTGGTTCAGTGCCCCATCCCAATATCAAGAGAAGCTGGCATGAGAAGAAATACTTCAAAGGACCATAAAAAGAGAAGCTGGCATGAAAAGAAATACTTTAGAGAATCGTAAAAAGAGTGGGAAAATAAAGAGGGTTGGTGTGTACTCAGATCAACAGGCAGCAGTAAGGTCAGACAACATGAAACATGAGAGGGAAAAGTGGAAATACCACTTGTTCTGAACTTGAAGGAGCTAACAGCATTTCTCACAGTGACTACTGAACTTTCAGGTCAAGGCTAAGGCCATGGATGGAGAACAAAATTGAGCTCACTGCTTACAGAGCTCAGAAGAGGAGGTAGCAAGAGATGCACTACCACTGCGGGCAAGGAAAGGCTTCAGATTTTGGACTCGATCCTTGCCCTCTCTGCAGGCACCTGACACACATTCATGACTTCTGTCCTGCTGTGGCATGTATTGGAGGACTACTATTTTTGAGCTTGCAAGTCACCCAGTTAGTAAGTCAGAGATATATTGGGTTCAATTTACACTTACGTGTGGTGTGATCTGTCCTGAAAGTAACCTCTTAACAAATTAAACTGAGCCCCAAAAGAGGTTAGAAAATGAAGTTAAATGCTTCACCATCTGGGACTCAACCCTGGCTAGATTCAATATTTGGAGCAACGGGAAGGTAAAAGCAATTGTTTTGTATTTACCACTTCTTTCCTTTTTTTTCCTTGTTTGTTTTTTTTCCCCACAGAGATAACAAGATGATAGAATAACATAATTTTTTTTCCCCTTTTTCTTTTAGTAGGGGCTTTAAGCTGAGTCTTACTCAGACATCTCCAGGCAAACAAAGTCACTAAATATGTCTAAAGCTACAATCCCAGGGCATTGTGAGGTTTTTTCCCTCTTTTTAGGAGGTGAAATAGATTTCACAGTTTGGGATTCCTGTCTGTCTCTTCCAGCTCTGCAGCTCTCCACCACCAAGCTGAGCTCCCACTTGCCTGCAGCCACATTGGTTTAGGATCCTTTCCAGGTTGTTTGGAGCCTGCTCCAGACACAGAGCCACATAATGTAGAGCTGTGAGAACTTGGGGAAACCTGCCTGGCAAAAAAAAAAAAAAGCCAACATTTCTTTTTTTTCCCTCCCTTTGTTTTTTAAAATAATAACAATAAAACAAACCTTTTCTTTCTTTTTTTTTTTTTTAATCCAAATAAATACCTAAATTGACCAAACTCATGAATCTCTCCTAAGTTTGATTGAAGCTAAGAGGGAATTTTAAACTTGAGGGGGAAAAAGCATGTAAGGGTAGCAAGGAAAAAATATGAGTTTTGGAGGGTTTATAATTAGGCTCTGGACTTTTTCCTCTAATGGACTCTCCAGTACAGCTCTCTCTGCACAGAGCCCCTGGCACGTGCTGCCTTCTGCAGATGGATCACAAGTGGCACACGCAGAGCCCTGCAGAGCTGGCACACAGATGCTGGCCTGGCACTTGCCAGCTCAGCTGCGTTTGGGGGAAATGGCACATTGCTTCTACACGGGAAAAAGGAGGGGGGAAACAACACTCCCCCCCACTCCTCCCAACACTCAGCCACGGAGCTCATCCCTGTTCCCCAAGACATTTCCGAGGTGGCAGCAGGACTGCTGCCTCTGGGGACACTCTGGCTTTATTCTTCTTGTAAATCTGATCTCTTTAATTTGGTTGGGGTGGCAGTCTGTGCTGTAGGGACAGGGCTCAGGTCTTGCCAGCACCCAGGGGATTCCTTATCAGAACTCCTTATTCCTTGAGAGCAGTCTTGAGGAAGACTTCAGAGGTGTTGGTTGATGAAAAACTCAACCTGAGCTGACAATGTGCACTGGCAGCCCAGAAAGCAACCATGTCCTGTACTGCATTGAAAGAAGTGTGACCAGCAGGACAAAGGAGGTGATTCTTCCCCTCTACTCTGCTCAGACTCCACCTGGAGTACTGTGTCCAGTTCTGGTACCCACAACAAAATAAGAAAATCAATCTGTCAGAGTGGGTCCAGAGCAGGCCACAAAAATGATCAGAGGGCTGGAGAACCTCTCCTGTAGGGACAGGCTTAGGTAACTGGGGTTGTTCAGCCTGGAGAAGAGAAGGATCCAGGGATACCTTATTACAGCAGCCTTCCAGTATGTGAAGGGCACTACATGAAAGTTGGAGAAGGACATTTAACAAGGGCTTGTTGTGACAGAACAGGAGGGAGAGGCTTTAAGCTGGAAGAGGGTTGTTTGTTGGCTTTTGTAGGCTGAAACTTCAGTGGTTATCACAGAATCATAGAAATATTCAGGTTGGAAAGGACTTTTGAGATCATCAGGTGATAGAATGAGAGCAAATGGCCTGAAGCTGTGCCAGAGTGGGTTTTAGGTTAGATATTATGAATAATTTCTTTACCAAAAGAGTATTCAGGCGTTGGAAAAGGCTGCCCAGGAAGGTTGTGGAGTCACCATCCCTGCTGATGTTCGAAAAATGTGTGGGCATGGCAGCTGGAGGCACAGTTTAATGGCCATGAAGTTCTTAGGTTAATGGTTGTACTTGATGATCTTAGAGATCTTTTCCAACCAAGACAATTCTATGATCAGTTCTTACACTTCAGACAGTTCTTTAACAGGAGGAAGGGCGAAGCCACCTTTGCTTCTCCTCTCCCTTTTAGGGGTAGCTGCAAGCCAGGTAGAAAAGAGAAATAGGACTACTACCCTGAAGATCTTTAAACTTCAAATATCCAGACTGTTTCTTTTCTGGAACTGCCAGCCTGTATGGCAATCAATTAGTTCTGATCTGGATATTTTATCTCAGAGGAAAACAAATTCTGGGGTTTTTTCCCCCCAAAGTGTTCTTAATAGTTTAGCTTCATGGACTAAATACCCAGAAGAAATCTGCCTCTGGGAATTTTGTATTGGCATGCATAATCTGTAGCTTTGCATATACCTGATGCTTTAAGGTATATGATTGAAGTTTATATCTCACAAGTCAGTTTTAAGACTATTGCACTGGATTTGGGGGTTTTGCTGATTATATGAATATCTCAAGGCTGTAGAGTCACACCTCATGCTCACAGCAGATCCAGACGGATCAGATTGTCTTGTCCAGGCAAATTTTGAGTATCTTTATCATACCTGATTCTGATATCATAGGATCATAGAACTGTTAAAACTACAGAATTATGGAATCAAAAGATCCTAAAATCATAGACTCACAGAATTTAAAAATCACAAAAAACCAACACAGAATCATAAAACCATAGAATCACAGAATCATAGAATGACTTGGGTTGGAAGACACCTTTCAGATAGAGTCCAACCATTAGCCCAGATCTGCCAGGTTGCGACTAAACCAGGTTCCTCAGCAATACATCTACATGGCTTTGAAACCCCTCCAGGAATGGGAACTCCACCACTGCCCTGGAGACCCTTTTCCAGGGTTTGACAACTGATATCTCTCTATAAGACATACCACCAAAAAAAAAACCAAATCCCAAATGTAGCCTCTCCCATTTACATTCAGTTCTCAGCAGTTGTGGGGCCTTGCTTCACTTTTTGTTGTTTGTTTGCTTGCTTGCTTGCTTGGGTTTTTTTTGTTGTTGTTTGTTTGTGGTTGTTTTTGTTGTTGTTTGGTTGTGGTTTTTTAAATTTTCTTTTCCTGAGCAGCAGTCTTTCTGAGAGCTCAGGCCTGAAAATGGTCACAATAAAACACTGTTTAAGAGTCTGTTGTAGTACAGATCAAACTGAGGAAACCTCATCCTGCCATCTGGAGTCAGACTGAGAGGTGGAACAGCTCCAGGTTTGTGAAGGTGATCAGAAACACCCAGCCACTACCAGTGTAGTGCAGCGGGACGATGTTGGAAGCAACCTGTGGTGAAGCATCCCTAGAACAGATGAAAATTGGCTCAGGATACAGCTTTGCCTGAAGCTGGGAAGATGGGCAGCGCCAGCGGATACAGCAGCCTAGGCATCCCTGGGGGGAGGCAACCAAGCCTCTGGCTCTTTCCAAGCTCTGCTCATTGCTAAATCACAGCACCTTTCTTCTCTCACATTTTCATTTATTTATTTATTTGTTTGTATATATACATTTTTTGCATTTGCTTCATGTTTACTCTGGCCTCTAACAGCTTAGCTTTGCTCCAGGCACAAAATCAAGTAGCTTTCCTCTTGTTCTTTTTCTTACCTGGCCTCAGATACAGCAAACTGAGTCCTCAAGGAAAATACAAATCACTTCATATTGGCTCCCTCAGTACTGAAAAAAATCTAAACCCACTAAAGACGCCCTTCCCAAACAGCCAAGTTTTACAGCCTGGGAGCAAACTCTTTCCTCCTCATCTCTAGGGAGGGATCTTGTTTACTTTAGCATATTGTTTGTTAATTATCAGGATAAGGAGGAATGGGTGCTTTTTTTTTTACAGTAAGATGGGTTATAAATCTGCAGGGAAGTCCTGGAGGTACTTCTCAATATATATGGAGCTGCCAAGAACCACTGCAGAAGTTCAAGAAATCATTTTCCAATGTGACTGACTGCTCTCAGTCCCCTTGGAACTGAGAATTTCAGTCTAAACATAAGAAGGAACTTCTTTTACTTTGATGGTGGCAGAGCACAGGAGCAGGCTGCCCAGAGAGGTGGTGGAGTCTCAGTCTCTGGAGGCTTTCAAGGCCCATGCGGATGTGTTCCTATGTGATCTGCATAAATGATCCTGCTCTGGCAGGGGGGTTGTACTGAATGATCTTCAGAGCACCCTTACAATCCCTACTATTCTGTGATTCTGTGTAGTTCTGTGAAAATTCAGAAAACAGCACACTTAAAGGCGCTATTTTAGGGCCTTGCATTAAACTAAGGTTTTTCTTTCATTTCTATTTGGTCCAGATCAGGACCTCAAATGCAGGCCCTGGATCGCTTTACCCCAGATTTGCCTTACACAACCCCACTACACCTAATCAGCAGCCAGAGGATGCAGCAGCAGCATGGTGATGTTGCTTGGCTCTTGCTTTTGGCAAAATGTGACTGTCCTGTTCCACAGAATCATGGAATTCCAACATGGTGGTGCTTGGAAGGGACTTCTGGAGATCATATAGTCCAACCCCACTGCTAAGGAAGGGTCACCCAGAGCAGGTTGCCCAGGTTCAAAATATCCAGGTGGCTTTGGAATCTCTACAGAGAAGAAGACCCCACAACCTCTCTGCCTGCTCTAGGGCTCTGTTTTTAGCTTTGTTTTGTGTGTTTGAATTTTCTCCAGCCAAGCCCTTTGCTACCAGACTTAGAAGGAGTAGTCGAGAAGAAAGAAGATGTCAGGAAATGAAATTCACAAGCGCTGAGGGGTTGCAATTGGGGAGATTGCAGGCACGGGTTTGGGGGGTTCCCAGTGTTCCTACAATCTTCCCCAGGCAAATGTCAGCTCCTCACTCCATCATGAATTTACCTTTAAAGCTTCAGTGAAATGACAGCTATGAGATGCTGCTCTGCAGGAGGGAATAGCACAGGTCACATCCTCAGCTAATGTAAAGTGGCATAATGAAATGCTGATTGATACCCGCCAGTAGACTGCCTTGCTACTTCGTTACTCAAATACAGGTAAAATCCTTGTTAATCTAAAATTCCAAAGCCTTGGTGGCCCTTGATTTGTGCATCCATAACATGCAGCTACAGGTGCCCTCTGTCCTTCAGCACCGAAGCTTTGAAGAGATTTAGATACTGATGACAAGTGCCAACACAATTCTCACAGAATAAATGAAATGAGAAAAAATTGTGCTCAGAAAACCAAAGAAAAGGGATATTTGAAGAAAAACTGATTGTGTGGCTGCATGGATTGCTAGCTAGAATTTATATCAACTCCCTAAAGCTGGCTGAGCTTCTTCAAATATGAAGTCTTGCATCCAGATTTGGCCTCCCCAGTTCAAAAGAGACAGGGAATTACAGGATATATTTCAGTTAAGGCTACAAAGATGCTGAGGGGCCTGGAGCATCTCTGAGGAAGAAAGGCTGAGAGACCTGAAGCTGTTGAGCCTGGAGAAAAGCAGCCTGAGAAGAGATCTTCTCAATGCTCAGCAAGAGCTAAAGGACCTGTGGAGGGAAAGAGAATGGGGCCAGACTGTTGTCAGTGGTGCCCAGCAACAGGACAAGGGGCAAACAGGAACAAACTGGAACACAGGAGATTCCACCTGAACAGGAGGAGAAAGTTCTTTTGTGTGAGGGTGCTGGAGCCCTGGAGGAGGCTGCCCAGAGAGGTGTGGAATCTGCTTCCCTGGACAGATTCCAAACCTACCTGGCCATTGTGATCCTGGGCAACCTGCTGTGGGTGTCCCTGCTTTAGCAGGGCATTTGGACTGGATGACCTCCAGAGGTCCCTTCTACCCCTCACCATGCTGGGAATGAGTGATTCTATGAATATTTCCAGTCCTCCCACAAGTTTCAGTTTCACCATCTCAAGCCAGGATGCATACACAGCCCCCTGCTTCCAGGAAAATCACTGCTTCCAGAAAAATGACCATCTTTGAAGGTGCTTCAAATCACGGTGTACACACAAACCTGCCATTTCTTTGGACAGTTACCATAAGCCTGAAAAGGACAACCAGACTTGGGCCGCAAGCACCGATCTTACCTCAGTGCTCACTTTTTGCGTGGGAAACTTCACCATTTTGTGGTCAAGCTCATTATTTGCTTTTTCATGAGACCCAGAGTGTTTTAAGCTCTGAGCTCTGCTCTTCATTCACGTAATCAAAGGGCCGAGTATTCCTACTGATATTTAATACATTTCATCTCCAGCTTTTTAAGGCACACATTGAACTACACTGTGTCTTTAAAATAACCCCAAAATCTCAGCTTTTGACTGTTAATTTATCTGCCTCCATACAGCTTTATTTATTCTTATCTATTTTTATTCTCACTGGGGATTAGGTAAGCAAAAAGCAGTATTTCCAGATGTCCTTTTCTTTCTTTCTTTTTTTTTTGTTTGTTTTTGGTTTGGGTTTTTTTTGCATCACAATGTGATAACTGTGCAGACTACAAAGAACACCATTAACAAAAAAGAATCGTTGCTACAACTGGTCTGTTAATAAGCAAGGACCTCTTGTAAGTTCTGACACTTAGACAGGACATTGTCAGTCTTCTGTTTTCATTATCCTGTGGTTTCATCAAGGAGATTTTTATAAGTATCTGAAGGGTGGGTGTCAAGAAGAAGCTTCCAGTCTCTTTTCAGTGGTATCCTATGATAGGATAAGGGGAAATGGATACAAACCAGAACACAGGAAATTGCACCTTAAAAAGAGGAAAAACTTCTTTACTGTGAGGTTGACAGAGCACTGAGACGTTGCAGAGTCTCCTTCTTTGGAGACTTTCAAGAAGCATCTCAATGCATTCCATGTGACCTTCTTTGGCAAGGGGGTTGCACTCAATGATCTCTAGAGGTCACTTCCAAACCCTACCAATTCTATAATTCAACAGGGTCTGAGGGAACTGGGATTTTTTTAGTCTGGAGAAGAGGAGGCTGAGGGGAGACCTTGTTCTCTACAGCTACCTGACAGGATGATGGAGTGAGGAGAGGGTTGGCCTCTTCTCTCTAGTATCAGATGATAGGATGAGAGGAAATGGCACAAAGTTGTGCCAGGGGAGGTTTAAATTGGAGATTAGGAAAAATTTCTTTCCTGAAAAAGTGTTCAGGCATTGAAACAGGCTGCACAGGGAGGTGGTGGAGTCACCACCCCTGCAGGTGTTTAAACAATTTCTGGGCATGTCACTTCAGGGCATGGTTTAATGGCCATGCTGGTATTGGGTTGATAGTTGGACTCGATGATCTTACAGGACTTTTCCAACTGAAACAATTCCTATGATTCTGTGATTCTATAATCCCATGATATAATTGCATTTCTTTTCTTTTTCAAGGCTGCAGGTTACCTGAAGTAATTTGGACATTACTTTTTCTTCCTGTAAGTCCAAATCGGTTCCCTCCACGGAAAACATTACATCCAAAGGGGTCATTCCACAAGTGGTTTGCATTAGTGCAAAAAAAAAATTGCATTCATGTAGTAAGATGTTTAAGCACCTCCAAAGTTGTCGCCAACCATCTGCACGGCTGGTAGCACTAAATCAGCCGGGTACATAGGCAAAAAGCTGGTGTAATTTATCTGTCAGGCTGTATTTCATTTAAAACATATTCCTGTAAAATATGAAATACTTAGAGGCACCCACTTTCCTATTTGAGTCTGACGTTTTCCATTACTGCACGGGGAAAATTGTCTTTTTAATGGAGCAAGAAAGGCTCTGTGCACTGGGGGTGGGGGTGGGGTGGGAGCATTTGGAAAGGGATTTCAATTTGCATCATGTTAATGGGCAATTATCAGCCTAGGGAAAATGAGGCATCTCACACATGTCTGAGTTTGGGGGGCTGCTGCTTCTGCTCTGCTCTACTCTGAAGCATTAGGGCTGGGATGATGCCAAATTGGGGAGATTTTTCCTGTGTTGGTGCCCAGGGGTAGGACCAGGGGCAAAGGGCACAACCACAACACAAGAAGTTTCACCTAAACAGGAGGGAAAAGTTCTTTTCTATGAATCATTAGTGATGCTTTGAACAAAAATTTGCTCAGAGAGGTACAAACTAGAACAAAAGAAGTTCCACCTAAACATGAGGAAACAGCTAATTCCTATGAATAATTTGGGATGATTTGACATAAAATTTGACTGCTCAAAGAGGTTGCAAGGGTGCTGGAGGTGTGGAACAAGCTATTCAGAGAGCTTGTGGAATCTCCTTCTCTGGAGAGACTCCAAACCCACCTGGACATTGTGATCTTGGGCAACCTGCTGTGAGTGACCCTGCTTTAGCAGGGGAGTGGGACTAAATGATCTCCAGAGGTCCCTTCCTACCTCTACCATTCTGTAATCATAGAATCATAGAATTGTTAGGGTTGGAAGGGACCTCAAGGATCATCTAGTTCCAACCTCGCTGCCATGGGCAGGGATACCTCTCACTACATCAGGTTGCTCACAGCCACATCCAGCCTAGCCTTCAAAACCTCCAGGGATGGGGCCTCCACCACCTCTCTGGGCAACCTGTTCCTCACCACCCTCATGATGAAGAACTTCTTCCTAACATCCAATCTGAGCCTACCCATTTTTATTTTTCTTCCATCCCCCCTAGTCCTATCACTACCAGACACTCTAAAAAGTCCCTCACCAGCTTTCTTGTAGGCCCTCTTCAGATACTGGAAAGCCACAATAAGGTCTTCTCAGAGTCTTCTCTTCTCCAGACTGAGTAGTCCAAACTCTCAATCTGTCCTCATAGGAGAGGTGCTCCAGCCCTTTAATCATCCTCATGGAACTCCACCACAAAACACCTGCACATGATCCAAATGCAAATATAGAAGCTAAGATGCTGATTCATAGTGTTTGTAGAGAAAGCCAGGTGAGCTTCATGAAGCTTGAGTTTAATCTTTGACTCAGATTTATGTGAGGAAGTCTTCTAAGTCTGGAAATATCTGGTACTGCGGTTTACCATTCTCTGTGACCTGAGAGACTTATGCTCTCTGTTGTCTTACAGACATGTGTTTTTGCACTTCATGATCCAAACTGTTTATTCAGAATATCTGAGCTGGGGATGGATGGAGACATAACTTTATTCTGTCCTATTCTTCATGTTCTACAAGAGAGGGTGTTAATAAACCATTTCCAATAAACAAACTAACCTGCTCTAAGTTGCTGCTTTTAATATAAGACACAAAGTCTCTGTATGGTTTTTCCAGATTCTGCACCTGATTGATGACATACCACTTGGGCTGAATTTATGTTCAAGGAAAGCTCAGGGTCTAACTTCCTTCACAAACAGAAACAATATGTGCAGGCTTCTTCTTTTACCTGCACCATATGCCAAAAGCAAGGAGGAGGAGGAGGAGGAGGAGGAGGAGAAGCCAGGAAATGTCCCAGCTGCACTGGTTGCTTGGTCAAGACAGAGGCAGAGTGGCCAAGATCAGCAGACAGAGGATTTAGTGAGGTTTATTTATTTTGGTTTGACCTCTCTTATCTCAAGCAAAAGCTGTGATCTACAAACTGCTGGGACTGAAAGTCTCAGGTTGAAGCTATTCCACTGAGGTAAGTTAATTCACAGATTCACAGAATCATAGAATGATTTGGGTTGTAAGGGACCCACAAAGGTTATCTAGTCCAACCCCCCAGAAGTCAGCAGCGACATTCTCCACTAGATCAGGTTGCTCAGAGCCTTGTTGAGCCTGACCTCGAACATCTCCGGGGATGGGGCCATAGCTACCTCCCAGGGGCAACCTGCTTCAGTGTTCCATCACCCTCATGGTAAACAACTTGTTCATAACATCCAATCTAGATCTATTTTTCTCTAATTTCAAGCCATTACCACTCATCCTATGAATACAAGCCTTTTGTAAACAGTCCCTCTCCAGCCGTCCTGCAGACCTCTTTCAGTGGAAGGCCGCTATTAGGTCACCCTTCATATCCCTGTCTCAAATCTTCTCTCTGCCTCATTTCTCCCACTTGGAGCATCAGAGGAAGATTTTCACAGGAAGATTTTCACTGGATATAATTGCTGGCTGCCCGCAAGACAGAGTTACTCAGGAGGATACAACCTACCAGCAATTGGGCAGAAAGCAGCAGATGATCCACAAAGAAGGTTTCTAGGAAAACTCTGTAGGCTAAAAGGAATGCTGAAACCAAGCTCTTGCTTATGCTGCTGGCCTAACTTTTAAATCAGTTTTTAATTGCATGAAAAGCCATCCTCATCCCTTTTGATTACATCCTCCCCTCGCCCTCAGAACCGCTGCATCTGAGCATCTTATTAATAAAAGCTATTTTGGAAAATAAAACTCCTTTGGAATATATGAGGATTAACACTATATATAGACCACGATGGCTTAAAAGAGATTGTTATGGTCTATTGTGCAAATACATATTTACTAGAGCTTTTGAAATACAGATCATGCAAATATGTATTCAGGGACTTTTAAAAATGCAGATTATTGACCTGACAGATCATAAAGGCTCCTTTGAAACCATTCGGGGTTACACTATCATGTAAATACTTATTTAGCCAATTTTTTGAAACTCTTTGCTAGTACAGCTGGTGAAAATCCTCATGAAAATAAATGTTTCCCTCACCTGACAGCCACAGCAATTTACTTCCCTCCCTCACATTTCCAAAACCCAACTCCATCCTATCTGGAGATGACCAAGCTGTTCTCTGTAGGGTAAAACAACACCAGTCAATGGAGTGATGATCACCCCAAGGCTGTAGAATACATCCTTCATGTCTTAAATCCAGCAACTTCTTGGCTGCATGGGCAGTTCCTTACTCACAGCTGCTGGTGAGGATGATGGCCACATCCTAGGGCAGCTCTGGGCAAGCACAGAGAGCACCCGTTTGATGACTGGCACATCTAGGTTCCTGAACTGGCTGCCCAAGTCCCAGTGATCAAAGAATCATAGTTGTTTCAGTTGGAAAAGACCTCTAAGATCATCAAGTTCAACCACTGAGCAAACACCACCATGGCCATTAAACCATGTCCTGAAGTGCTGTGTTTACAAGTTCATTGAACACCTCCAGGGACAGCGAATCCACCATCTCCCAGGGCAGCCTATTCCAGTGCCTGACCAGTGACAGGGCAGCTCCCTCTGGGAGAGCTGATTTGGGTGAAAGCAAGGATCTGAGTTACCTGGGTCTGAAACAGAGCTGAGATCAAGGAAATGGGAACTGCACTGAGACTCTGGTTCTCTAAAAAACCCCTAAGATGTGCTACAGCTCAGGTTTTAGGTGTTGAGATGTTATATCTAAGTTGGGAAGATGGCCAGCAGTGCCTTGGCAAGCTTTGAGAAAGAACCCTTCTGTCCTCAGCAGAAGAGAGTGTGTGCTGTTTCCAGACACAGGATGAGGTGTGATAGCAGCAAAAGATGGGAGGTGGTGTTCTCCAACACCTTCCCCATGCTCATGGTTAGGGCAGCACCCTGAAGCTGCATGTGAAGGTGCTATAAACCTGGGCACAAATTCACAGAATCATGGAATTGTTTTACCTGGAAAAGACCTCTAAGATCATTCAGTCCAACCATTGACCTGAAACCACTGTGGCCATTAAATAATGTCCCAAAGTGCCATGTCTACATGTTTTTTGAATACCTCCAGGGATGGTGACTTCACCACCTCCCTGGATAGCCCATTCCAATGCCTGACCACTATTTCAGGGAAGAAAGGCTGGTCCAGCTGGAAATTCTATCCAGAAAATATCAGCCATAGGCAAAGGAGGATAATAGTAAGGGATGGTGATGAAATATTTCATAATGAAAAGAGAAAAATGAGTATTCACCTTGCAGAGGCCATGTACCACCAATCAGGTAGGTGTAACTTCCAGCTACTAAACTGGATTTCAGCTGGTGACTTTGGGGATGGAAAGAGCATTTCTCATCAGCAATTCCCTGAATCAATTGATAGCCTCAGTTTCATGGTTCTCTGGTTATTTAACATTGTACTGATAACATAATAGGGTTTGTTACTTTGTATTCAGGAGTAGGAAAGCAAAAGCAACTTTTTAATAGCAATGGACCAGTAGTGCAGTGGTTGTTATGTTTTGTTACGTGTTATAATAACCCAGTCTTCCAAAAATTTTTTGTGTTAAACTGATGGTGCCAGGTGATTGTAATAATTCTGAAGCACAGACACTGCCTTGATGAATAGTGGTGTAAATGCTCCAGCAATTTTGCACATAAATGTGTCAGCTCTGGTCTACATAATGGAGAGGGGTCCTTTCATGGACTGGATAAAAGCGGGTTTATGAATCATGGAAAAACATGTTTCCCATAGAAAAAGAAAAAGGGAAAGAAAGAAGAAGAAGGAAAAAAAGTATGTTATGTGAATTTTCTTCGGGAAGTCCTCAAAACCTCCCCATCTGGAATCTGGCCAGGGCGTTTTAGTGCTCTTTTGTCATTTTGGTGGTTGAAGAGTGAGCTGCTTGTGGTGATTAACAAGGGTGTGCAGGGTTGGGTTGTTTTAAGATACCACTACAATCAAAAGGTAATAAATTTAATATTCATTAGGGTAGGATTACTGTTCTTTTACTCTGAGCAGGAATACACATTAACAAAAACTCCTTGTTACTTTCTCTCTCTGCAGATCTGGCTTCTATTTGCCTCAGCTAGAGGAAGGGTTGACTTAACATTCACAATTCAATGAGGCACCATAAAATCCCCTGCAAGAAAATTTACTGTAGGTGTGTAGTAAATCACTACACGCTCATTTACAAAACACAGGCTCATTCCATTGTATGAGCAACAATTAAGGGGTGCACCTCAAGCATGCTCTGTTTTCAAGGCTGTGTGCTGGCATTTGAACTATTTAAGGTGATAAAAAATGTTCTTAGCAGAGTGGTGTATGAAAAATCAAACTTTGGGCAGAATTTGTGCCACTGGTTTTCAGACTAAACATTTTTTGAGAGGTTAGAAATTAATTTCTGCCAATTTTCTGCTTAGATGATTCACAGCCCTGAGAGAGAGGCAAGCAAGATGAGTGAGGTGAATCTCCCCCTCTGCTTTGCTCTTGTGAGACCCCACCTGGAGTATTGCATCTATTTCTGATACCCCCAACACAAGGTGGACATCAAATTGTTGGAGAGGGTCCAGAGGAGGCCTCAAAGATGATCAAAGGGCTGGAGAACCTCTCCTATGGGGACAGCCTCAGAGAACTGCACATGTTCAGTCTGGAGAAGAGAAGGCTCCAGGGAGACCTTATAGTGGACTTCCAGTATTTGAAGGGGATCTACAAAAAAGCTGGGGAGGGACTTTTTACAGGGGCTTGTAGTCATAGGACAAGGGGGAACAGATTTAAGCTTGAGACAGGTAGACTGAGACTGAGTATTAGGAAGAAATTATTTACAGTGAGGATGGTGAGACACTGGAACAGGTTGCTCAGGGAAGTTGTGGATGCCCCCTTCCTGGAGCCATTTGAGGCCAGGTTGGAGGAGGCCTTGAGCAACCCAGAAGGTATCCCTGCCCACAGTGGCAGGGTTGGAACTAGATGACTTTTAAGATCCCTTCCAACCCAAACCATTCTGTAGTTCTATGATTTTGTGGATTGATATTTTCCTTGTGCTTGATTTGTGGTTTTGGTGACTTTCATAGAATCATAGAACGCTTTGGATTGGAAGGGGCCTTAAAGATCTAGTTCTTGCTGGTTTTGATGATGAACTCTTATCCCAGTGGGACCTGGGAGTTAGTCAAACATCATCCTGCCCTTGGGTTTTGATAGACTTCCTATGTTGCAACTTCTATTCCGCCTGCTGCTGTGTTAAGGAGAGGGAAAAAGTTTTGTGTGTTGATGTCCTTACCTTACACCTTTATAAAGACAAAAATTTTAGCAACCAAACTGCAGTAAATCCTATCAGTTTTGTCACTTGTTTTTGTGGCAATGGGAAACAGATGAAGAAAGAAACCCCTTTCATCAGGGATGGACACTCATGTCATAGAATCACAGAATGGTTTGGATTGGAAGAGACCTTTAAAGGTCCATTTTGTCCAACCCTCCTACAGTCAGTAGTGATGTCTGCAGTGGAGCAGGTTGCTAAGAGCCCCAAACAACCTGGGGAATAGTTTCTTGGATGGGGCATCCATAACCTCTGAGCAGCCTGTGTCAGTGTTTCCTCACCAGTAAAGAATTTCTTCCATCTCTCTAGTCTGAATCTCCCTCTTTTAGTTTAAACCCATCACCCCTTCTCATGTTGCAACATGTCACCATGTGTCACCATAGGGCTGCTGCCATGAGTACCCTCTGCCCAAACTTACATATCTGACCTGCTCCTGGGGCTTCAATGCATGGCATGGAGAGAGGAGCTGAACAAAAATGAGATCATTAGCTTAAACACAAAGCCATCCTAGGTCTCCATCCACTGGGTAAAACCACTCCGGCAGCTAGAATTAGAGGACTGGGGGAAAACTGATACTGCTGCAGGGCCATAAACAGAGGAGAGCACCTGAAGTAGCCATGAACCCCCAGGGAGTGCTGAGGGGAAGTGAGAAGCTGGTTACTGCAAAGACAAGTGACTGTGAAATCCTGTTTTATTCTTCCTGCAATAAAAGTGTGTTAGTCCTTCAAGGAGGTGTTTGCAGGGCTGTGTCATGCTCTGTGAAGAGGGGGTGGACAGCACATGTGGCCCCACCACCTCTCCTGGGGACAAGCACAGTCCCACAGCCACAAGTCATTTGGCGGAACTACAGGAGTGGTTTCATCAGCTCCTGCTTCATGCCTCTATGAGCTGGTGCTGGTCACCATGAGGTTGTCTTGGATTGATGTCCCCAGCTTTGCCATTTTTTGACCTTGGGTATTGGGTCTTGACATAGATAGATGCACAGGAAGCAAATGCTTTGCTTGTAAGCAATAACGATAATCCAATTAGGCTTTAACTGGCATGGCTGGGTTGCTCCTGGGTTTTTAAAGATGCAGCTGACTTGCTGGAAAGCAGCTCTGTCAAAAAAGGCCTGGGGCTTCTGGTGGACAACAGGCTGAGCATGAGCCAGTAGAGTGCCCTTGTGGCCAAGAAGGTCAATGGCATCCTGGAATGCATGAAGACAAGTGGCCAGCAGGTCAAGGTCCTCAGTCCAGTTCTGGGCTCCTCAGTTCAAGAGCAATACAGAACTGCTTCAGATGGTACAGCAAAGGGCTGTGAAGATGATTAGGGGACAGGAATATCTCTCTCTCTTATGAAGAAAGGCTGAGGGACTTGGAGCTTTTTAGCCAAGAGAAGAGAAAACTGAGAGAGGATCTTCTTCACAGGATCATAGAATTGTTAGGGTTGGAAGGGATTCAAAAGATCATCTACTTCCAACCCTGCCATCGTGGGCAGGGACACCTTCCATTAGACCAGGTTGCTCAAGGCCTCATCCAACCTGGTCTCAAACACCCTCCAAGGAGGGGCCATTCACAGCTTCCCTGGGCAAGCTCTTTCAGTGTTTCACTACCTCCAGTGTAAAGAATTTCTTCCTAATATCCAGTCTCAATCTAATCATCTCAAGCTTAAATTCATTCCCCCTCAACCTATCACTAGAAACCCTTGCAAAAAGTCATTCCCCAGCTTTCCTGTAGGCCCCCTTCAGGTGCTGGAAGTCTGCTTTAAGGTCTCCCTGGAGCCTTCTCTTCTCCAGACTGAACAGCCCCAACTCTCTGACACTGTCCCCATAGGGGAGGTTCTCCAACTCTCTGATGATTTTCATAGCCCTTGATAGGGATTCACATTTGGAATTTATACAGCACAGCTTCTGAGAAATTCCTCCTCCCAGCCCTTTCCTCAAGCGTGTCCCTTTTCCTCATACGTCTGATCTCAAATAACCTTGGAGGTTTCACGCAATGCAAGAGGAACCCCAGAAAATAATAAAGGTATTTTGTGAAATACTTCTTAGGCTCTGGGATAAACCTGGAGCACTGCCTTGTATAGCTAGAGGCTTATTTTTAGATCCTCCAGAGAGAATGTGTGTGTGTGTGGGGGAAAAACCCACAACAAACCAGGAGAGAAAGAGAGAGAGAGAGAGAGAACAATTTAAATCACCATAACTTCATAGAACAGAAAATTTTCTTTGCAAGAATACTTGATGAAAAGTACCTGAAAATATATTTACAATCAAAATGGGTTTATTGTGATTTTGAAGCCTTTGCCTAAAAAAAAAAAAAAAGAAGTGTTTGCTTTGCATTAGCTCCTCCAAGAGGCCAAAACTGTTAAAAAAAATAATAAATAAAAGGTAATGAATTTGTCCGTTTTTACTAAGTTACTGTAATGGCCATTTAAAGCCAGACCCTTTTCTCCTCAGGGAGTGGGCTGGTTACCGCTAGAAGGGGTTGGACAGCGAGCCCCAGCCTTGGTACACCATTTGTGGTGGTCCACACCTCAGTCACGGTGACCACAGCAAAATGTGAGTGTGGGGCCAGCTCTGCCCTAGGCAAAGGGAAAGAGAAGCCACAAAGTGGTCATCAGCTAGGCCCTGGCCTTGCCGGCACAGGGGCTGCACCTCTATGGTTGAAACATGACTAATGGATGGGACAGGAGAAAAACAATCTGAGGACACTGGGGAACTGCATTTCTATTCCTCCTCCCCCCCCCCCCCCTTCCTTTTCTTTTACCCCTTACTTTTTTTTTTTCTTCCCTATTTTCTTTCTCTTTTCTTTTTTTTTCCTCTTTTTCTCTTTTTCCTTTTTCTCTCTCTTTTTCTTTTCCTTTTTCTCTTATTGTATCCCTTTCTTTTTCTTTCTTATGCAGAAAGGTGAGATTTTTACAGAAGGGCAAGAAGGGAGCAGGCTGGGTGGGAAAGGAAGTATATTTTACGGCACTTTCATTACTCAACTTGATGAGAGCTAATAAAAATTCTTAATTGAAAATAAGTACCTTAATGACAATATCATAATCAGGAGTTATATTTCCTATTTATTTTAATATAAAATACCTGGCTTTCTGAAGGAATCAGAGCAAATTATTCAGAACAGTTTTACTTATTGGCTAACACATTAGGAAGATAGTAAATACAGATTTAAGTAGAGTCACCTGCAGTAGGTTTTCCCCTGCAACTTTCCTTTCTGTTCCTAAAAACAATATTAGATAGGCTCTTAATTGTTATTGAAACATATATGGCCTCTTTTCCCATATCTTTATTTGGCTTTTCAGTTGTGGAGTCAGCATTTAATCCAACCGTTTGTGACATGGTTAACACCCACAATCATTTCCTGTTATGCCTCATGCTGACTATAGTGGGCTGCTGTATATTTTCCAACGCCCACTCTGCTGTCTTTACAATCAGATTATGCCATTAGACATAGACAATGAATCACTGTAATTGTTCTAATATGGCCAAACTGCTAGCAAGCATTAACCCTTTCTCAGGACTTCGTAGTCGATTCTGTATGGACCTGTGGTTACAAGGTGCTAAGAGACTTTGGAAGTTTTAACCTGTGGAAAGAATACATTTTAGTTTATCAGATAACATTTAAAGTCTTTAATTGGTTTCTATAGAACGACTGAGAGGTCTACCAAAGATGAAGAATCACATATTGGTGGGGGCTGGAAGGGACCTCTGCAAACCATCCAGTCCAACCCTCCTGCTAAAACAGGGTTACCCACAGCAGCTTTCCCAGGATCACAATGGCCAGGTAGGTTAGGAATCTCTCCAGACAAGCACACTCCTCAGCCTCTCTGGAGAGCCTGCCCACAGCTTCAGCACCCTCATACCAAAGAATTTTTTTCTCCTGTTCCAGTGGAACCTTCTGGATTCCAATTTTCACATGTTGCCTCTTGTCCCTGCACCGGGCACCACTGACAAGAGTCTGGCCTCATTCTCTTGCTCCCCATGCTTTAGCTCTTGCTAAGCATAGAGAAGATACCCTCCCAGGCTGCTCTTCTTCAGGCTAAAGAGCCCCACATCTCTCATCCCTTCCTCCTCACAGAGATGCTCCAGACCATCAGCATACTTGAAGTCTCCATTGGACTTCCTCCAGAAGTTCCCTGTCTCTCTTGTCCTGGGGAAACCAGAACTGGACACAATTCCCCAGATGTGACTTCACTAGAGCAGAGTAGAGGGGTAGGAGAACCTCTCTTGACCTGCTGGCCACACTCTTATTCACATGCCCCAGGGGACTATTGACCTTTTTGATGACAAAAACATATTTCTGGCTCATGGGGAAATTGTCCAGCAGCAGTCCCAGGTTTTGGGTTTTTTTTTGGTCCAGTGGAGAGCTATGGGGATGAATCTATATAGGCGGGTAATAGAAAAGGCATAGCAACTCTTGGTAAGCTGTTCCCAGGGACTGATAACTCCTCCTGGTGGAATTTTCTGGTAGATACAAATATACCAAACCTTCATTGTTAAGTCCTGAGACTTTGTTTTCCTGACTTCTCAAAGCTTCGTTGTTGGGTCCTGGACCTGCAGCCAGCAGGGACATCTGCAACTAGAGCAGGTTGCTTACAGCCCCAGATAACCTGACCTGGAATGGTTTCAGGAATGGGGCATCTCCCATCTCTCTGGGCAACCTGGGCCAGGCTCTCAGCACCCTCAGTGTCAAACATTTCTCTCTTGTCTCTATTCTGAATCTCTCTATTTGAGTTAAAACCATCATTCCTTCTCCTCTCACAACAGGCCCTGCTCAAAAGTCTGTCCCCATCCTTCTTCAAGCACTGCAAGGCCACCAGAAGGTTTCTCTGGAGCCTTCTGAATAACCCCAACTCTCTCAGCCTGTCCTTACAGCAGAGGGGTTCCCCCCTTGCATCATTGTTGTGGCCCTTGAGATGTCCTGGGAATCTGTTAAGTGATACATCAATTATGTGGCTGTTTGGCATTGTGGGTGGCACAACATGGTGGCTCCAGTGGTTCCATCCAGTTCTGCACTTCCAGAGAGCTCTCTGGGATTCCCTAGATAGATTGGAATGTTTCTATAATGGACTCTGAGTGTGGTGGTGGTGGATGTGTTTTGGAAGGGCTGTGCAGACTTGGTCTTGTGTACAGCATGAGCTCCAGGCTTGATGCCACCACTAAGTGCCAGCAGATCATCTCCTCCAACTCATGCACTGGGGACAGCATGTTTCCAGCAGCACCAGGATCACTCCAGCACTACTCTATGTGTGTTGTGTGTCCATGGAATGCTCCTTTTTTTGAGACTTAGGAAGTGATCTGGGTAAATTATTCCTTCTTTGCCACTGCACAAGGTATTTGTAGATTCAGTGAACTCCAGTGGTGTCCTGGAGAAGATCCGAGCCACAATACTGAGCACTAAACATGCTGGATAGGGGTGATGTGTCTCCAGCTGTGCAGAACTCAGTAACCACCCAAAAAATTCGTACACTCAGGGGTGGAAGGATCATCTAAGCAAGAAACAATCAGAGTTTGGTTTCCCTCAGGTCCTCCTGATCAGAGGCAGTGGGGCTGCTGTGCCAGGTGCTGCTGGTTGGGAAGAGAAGGGTTTGCTCAGGTGGGTGCAATAATCCCAATGAGGATTTGTTTGGTGGTTCCTGTGTGCCTAGGCTTCCTTAGGATTGTCTCAGCTTGATGGTTGCTCTTTGTGGTGTAGTACATGTCTGTCTACACCTCCAGGAATGGTGACTCCACTACCTCCCTGGGCAGCCTGTTCCAATGCCTGACCACTGTCTCAGTAAAGAAATTTTTCTTACTATCCGACCTAAACCTCCCCTGGTGCAACCTGAGGCCATTTCCTCTTCTCCTATCATTTGATACTAGAGAGAAAAGACTAACACCCACCTCACTACCACCTCCATTCAGGACACTGTAGAAAGCCAGTTTCCTCTTCTCCAGACTAAACAACCCTGGTTCCCTCAGCTGCTCCTCATAAGACCTGTTCTCTAGACCCTTCTTTGGACTCATTTGGTGTGTTGACTCTACATTAGGTGCATTGACTCTACACACATATTCATGCTGTCATATTACAAAGATGCTTGAAGAATACAGCTTCCCAACATTCTTTTGTTCAGTGAATCAGCCACTGATCAAAACATTGCTCCCCTTTTCAATAAGAAGAGGACTAATTGGAAATCAAAAGTCTATTAGCATTGGAAATGCCATTTCTACAGCGGCCTGGAGATCTCTGCAAATAATTTGTTTGGGCCCCAAACTAACCATCATTAAATGAGTGAAAGTCTCTATACAGACACCTTTTGACATTAATTTAGGCTGGTAATTTATCAGATTAGAGTTTAATATGAAATTCTGACTTGGGTAATTAAAATCTTATTACTTAAGTGGATATTCTCAGTTTAATGTGGATAAAGGGAATCAGATTGCCCTGTATCCAGGGCAATACTTGTCAATAGCAAGGAGTGGACCTAAAACAGGAGAGGGATAAAATCAGCCTCTATGGATGCTCTGTCCATCTCCACTCCAGATTTCACAGTGGTGAATTTCTTCCACCAACTCATTTCTTCCACCAACTCATTTCTTCATGTACCTAGGCAAAAGTAGTTTCTTGGACCAAGTTTTCTCAGTATGAGCAAACCTAGGAGAAAATAGGAAGAGAAAAAAACACTTTATTTTTTTTCCCCTTTTAGCATTAGGAACACTGCAAGAATCCTGAAGGGAAAACAAGCAGACAGCTCAAAGCAACTAGAAGTCAAAACCTATTCATTAAATGTAGGGAAAACAACCCCCAGCCCCAAAATAGGGAAAATACAAGCACAAACATGAAACCATGAAATTCCAGTGCCATCTATGGGAAATGCATATATGAATAGAATTGAGGGAGCCACTCATGAAGAAAACTGAGTTATTTTGAAGACTTCTCTTGGTTTAAAAATAAAATAAATAAAAAGCCTTGAGAAAAGTAATATAGTAGTGAAAGTTGGGTCCAGGTGAAAATGCAAGATACATGCACTACAAGTATTTTAATAGCTCAGGATTAGGCAAAAACTTTGTCAATAGGGGATGGAGAAACACTTGTTTTGCCAGGACATAAGCTGGTGCCAAGACCCAATGGAGCTAGTGGTAAACCCTGGGTTTTATATCTCCAAAAGTAATCTCCAAGATCTCTCTCCTATCTTCATATGGTAGAGCAGATGAACCATGCAGTCTTGAACCAGAGAGGCCAGTTTTGGACCATTTTGGACCAAAATGGGTTCATTGATGGGCAGCAGACCTCTCCAGTTGAGTTTTGATGGTTTGTTAGAAACTGAATCTCAAGCAAAGTAGAGGTCCCAGTTTACAGCCATTGAGATCCCACCAGGAGAGACATGGAAAAGGATCCCAAGGTTGTGCACCTACATGAGACCTTCAGGTCTGAGCTTTCAAATTCAGTATATTTTAATGAGAATGTGTAGGAGAAAGGTATGACTCAGGACTGGGGAATCCAGCCTGCTGTATGTAAAGTGTTTTAGGAACTTTTAGGACGAAGCTGCTTTATAAATGCCAGATACAGCACCACAACTTTCACTTCAGGTTTTATAGCTTTGGCAAAAGTGTTCCTGTCGAGATGAAACTTGGCCTGCCCCTGCTGGGCTTGAGAGGGAACTTCTTTTGTTTTGTTTTGTTTAATTCCCAAATCTCAGGAATCTGGTTTGGCTGAATTTCAGTTCACTTAGTGCACACAAAAAAAAAGAAAGAAAGAAAAAAAAAATGTTGAAAACATTTGACACTAAGACCTTATTCTGAACTCAGCTCAAGACAGCTTTGTCTTTAAATATTAAATTTGGCAAGCTCTTGCTGGGCTCTTTTTAATATTTTTTCCCCTTTCTTTTATTTTCTTTTTATTTTCTTTTTTTTTTTAAAGGTTTTCCAAAAATAATCCCCATTCTCCTTAATTTCTTGGTATCATATTTCCCATTTGCCATTCCTAATCTAGTTTCTGAAACAATTCACTACTGTTGGAACGTTCATGTTTCAGGCTGAAAAATACACAGAGTCATAGAATGGATTGGATTGGAAAGGACTTTTAAAGATCACCTAATTTCAACGTCCCCTGCCATGGTCATATTTCAATATGTTCAAATCATGTTTGAAAATCAGTTTGCAAACAGGACACCATATCATCCAGTGTTACTGCTACTCCCAGAGTGAACTGCCATGTCACTTGATTCAAAGGTTGTTAAAGTTGATGTTAGGACTTTTTTTTCCCCCTAAAACACAGAAGAGGTCCTATATTTACTGGGTTTTTTAACCCATTATATACATACACAAAAAAAAAACAATAGCCAGATGCATCTTTGGAAGACAATAATCTTCTGATAGACAGACAAACAAACTGACAGACTGACAAACACTGTGTGGGGAGAAAACCACTATTCAGAAGACACCCAAAAAAGCTCACCAGATCATTTTGGAAAGGACTCATAGCAAGCTTAGGATCATAGAATTGTTTTGGTTGGAAGAGACCTTAAAGATCATCAAGTCCAACCACTAACCCAGCACTGCCAAGTCTACCACTGAACCATGTTGCTCAGTACCACATCTACACAACTTTGAAATCCCCTCAGGGATGGGGACTCCCCCATTACCCTGGGCAGCCTGGTGCAGAGCTTGATAACCCTTTCCATGGAGACATTTTTCCCAATGTCCAACCTAAAACACCCCTGGTGCAACTTGAGGCTATTTTCTCTTGTCACTTGGGAGAAGAGACTGATACCCACCTCACTCCAACATCCTTTCAGGAAACTGTAGCGAGCCAGAACATCTCCCCTGAGCCTCCCAACTAAACAACCCTGTTCCTTCAGCTGCTCTACAAGATTTGTGCTCTAGACCCTTCACAATCTTCATTGCCCTTCTTTGGACATGCTCCAACATGGCAATGTGCACAATTTTTTTGCCTTGCTGCAGTGGAGTATGAATAGCAAAAATGACTGATGTGGCCATTTCTCCTCTAAAGACCATTTCACCCGTTGCAGAGCCCTTGGAAGGATGGGAGGGCAAGACAGAGCTACCATTCAGCAGCAGGACAGGAGAAGATGCACAGGGATGAAGCAAAATGGAGACCAGAAAGGAGGGGGGAGGAAGCTGGTGGAGAAACATTCAGTAAAAGACTACGTTGGGGAAAGAACAAGAAATGTAGGACTTCCTGGCTGAAACTAAATATACTTCTGGCATTTCTAACTGGCTCTCACATGGGCTTGGATATCACAATTTGCTTCTTGAGATAGAAAAGCTGGTTCAGAAAAATGGGATTTTTTTTTTACTTTATTTTTTTTTTTTACCTCTCCTTGATTTTGTGTTAAAGATATGGACTGACTGTGTAGGGATCACCTCAGTGAAGCTGTGAATGATTTATGTCATGAACAGTCCCAGACAAGTGCAGGGAGAGAAGGTGGGAAGTGTCATGCTGGTTTTTGTACTGAACAGCTCAGCCAGGAATGTCCATTAAGTTCAGACACTCAGAAAGAACAAAATCTCCTCGACACCCTAGTGTTTTAGCTCCTTTTACTGAAGTCCTCAGCAACAGGACCCTTTTCTCAATAGTTAGACAGTGTCTGACCTGTCCTTCTCTTGGTTCATTCACGGAGACATATCCTCAGCTAATGTGACCTGAAGTTTTTCAGAGCTTCCAATGCTTTTAAACAGAGAAAGCAACAAACTCCATCCACCCTATGTTTGGTTAATTCTCAATCCTTCTGAAGAAGTCGCTAAACATCATGCCTTTGATGCTATTGCTAACGCAGGACATGAGCAAGCACAGAAGGAGGTCCAACAGCCAGAAAATCACTTGGCAGAACTGATTATTCTGGAGTCCTTCTACATCTCTCCAGCATTTTAAACACAGGCACTGATGATAAAACATTTCACTGTCACGCATAAATGAACCTCTGGGCACACTTTGTACTGTTGCAGAAATATTCCCAATTTTAGTTCAGAGCTAGCACAGGGAGTGTGGATGCCTCTGCTTCTCTATGGTGCAACTGGCCTTGGCTGCTCCTTTTCCAACAGTTGTGATTAGCAATAACCACAGCATTGACTTTTTCCGCCAGGGGTGAGCTCCTGTCCCACTCCTTCCAAGGGCAGAATAGAAGTCTCATCCTTGCAGATACACAAGGTCAGTTTTGATGGGGCCCTGAGCAACCTGTCCCTGCTTACTGCAGGGAGGTTGCACAAGATGATCTTCATGGGGCCCTTCCAACACCATGCATTCTATAGTTCTATGATTATACAATTCTATGATTCTGTGCCATGAAGGACCACATTTTGCAAAATCATTAAAATCCCACAAGAAACAAATAAAAACCCCAAAGGAGACATTGGATCCTTAGTTACCATGTACACAGCCACCCCACCAAATCTTTTTCTTGTGGGGACTTTCCTGGCCTTGGCAAAAGCTCACAGTGGTACCAGCTTTCACTTTTATAGCATGATTCTTGTGCAAATCCCTGAATCACAGCATGGCAGGGCTTGGAAGGCACCCCTAGAGATTATCTAGTTCAATTCCCCTGCTATAGCAGATTCACCTAGAGCAAGTTGCAAAGAATCACACATGACTGATGGCTGAGAATTTTTGGAGTGATCCTGTCTTGGGTCACAGCAATGTCACTGAAGTAGGTAAACCTTGGGAATGACTTTATTAGCATGGGATCTCATGACACCTCATCCGGGAGCATATGGATCAAGAGGAGCTTTGGTCCACAGCATGTGTTGAGAGGGCCCTGACACATCACAGCACATGTTTTAGAGGTGGATTTAAAGTCTGTATTTGAAGAAAAGAACCAGATGGACATACTAAAATGTCCAATTTCTATTCATCTTCAGGTTTTGAAATCTCAAATTAAGCTACTGTGCTGTGAATAAAGCAAAGTAGCAACCAAGATGGCTCATCATGGGCAGAAAAGGTATCAGAGTGCACAACCCACACAAATGGGTAGGGTTGGGGGGGGGAACCCCACATGGCTCAGGTTTGATGACTGCTGGAGGGGAAACAGGACACAAGGCAAGCAGCCAGGGTATGGCCAGTGGCATGCAATCCATCACAGCTCCAAAAATTATCATTTGCTTCTTGTGGAACCACTTCTTAACACCACTGCCTATACCTCATAGCATGGGCAGGACAAAAGGAAGCTTGTGCTGGTAGATTAGGAAATCTCATTTTGAGGTGGTGAGGAAAGCCCCTTGAAATGACAAGTGTGTGGAGAAAGAGCAGCCTCATTTTGCCCTTGTGAAAAGCAAACAAATCAGATTGTGCGTTCAGCAAGGGAAGAAACACACAAAAGGTAAAGCTGGAAGAGCAAGGAAACAAAAGAAAGCTTTCAAACATGTAATAAAAGGCTCCTTACAGTCTGTCAGCCTACATTTCCTGATGTGCCCATGCATTGCAACTTTAGGGAAAGGAGAGTTGGTATTCTTCTCTTCCTGCAAAAAAACACCTCTTATTTTCTAATTAATAAAATAAAATAATGACAATTAAAAAAGGTTAGTCTGCATCATCATGAGGAACAAGACATAGCTGTGTTTTTCCAATCTGCTGAATTTGAACATCTTTTCCAGTGTGCAGCTGGTATTAAGGGAATATTTTTTTACCTTTTCCTCAGAGTTGAATTGTAGAGGTCATGGTAAACTGGAGCTAGGGCTATTCAAAGTTATGTTCATGCTTATAAACTCTCCTGACTGCTATAGGCTGTGATATTTTCTTCAGAGACAAAACATACCCTCACACTCACTCTTCAGTACGTAGCTGAGCGATCTCAGGAGCCCAAGCTTTGTTTTTCTTTTAATTTTATTTGAAACTCTTCCAAATCCTGGAAGGGTTTCAAATCAGAGAGGGATCTTACCCAAGGACTCATTTTTAAAGCAAAGTCGTATAATGCAACATTCTCTCTTCTGGACTTTATGTAAATGTTAAGCTCACCCACCATCAATTCGAGCCCACACATTTCCACCACTGTCCCTGCAGTGGGCTTCCAATAAAGACCTTCACTGTCAGCTGAATGTCCCACAACCCCAAAATCAGGTCTGTCCTTCTGCTTCACAACTGCGCTCTTCCCACAGGGAACACCCAGTTAATCCACAAGTAATACCACTTTGATGCCCTCCTCTACAATCTTAAAATACTTTTTAAAGGCAAAAGAAAGGGAAAATAAGAAGTGAGGAGCTCATGCACTGCAGCAGTAACGATAATGCTCCCCAGATATTTTGACAAAGCTGTTGACCGCAATTTTTGCCCTATCTAATAATGTTGATTACACTATTGGAGTCTATGTTAGCTGTTATGGCTTGATGCATCAAATTCAAATTAATATATATATTCTGCTGGAATGTATATTACACATAATCATAGAATTATAGAATGCATCAGGTTGGAGTGGACCCTCAAGGGCCATCTTCTCCACCCACCCTGCAGTGATATGTTAAAATATGATACAGATAGAATATTTTATTCTAAAGGAGATCTAAAAGTTATTATTTTTAGACAGGTCTGGTCAGAATTCTCTTACATAGAATCATAGAGTTAGGGAATAGTTTTGGTTGAAAAATAACCAAATAGATGACAAGATTATCTAGTCCAACCATTAACCCAACACTGTCAGGTCACCATCTCCCTCAGCACCACATCTACATGGCTTTGAAACCCCTCCAGGAATGGTGACCCCAGCACTTCCCTGGGCACCCTGTTCCAGGGCTTGACAACCATTTTCAGGGTAGCAACTTTACCTAATGTCCAACCTAAACCTTCTCCAGATTTGACAACCCCAGTTCCCACAGCCACTCCTCACACTTTGCTCTAGACCCTTCACCAGCTTTGTAGCTCTTCTCAGGACATACTTCATCACCTCAGTGTCCTTCTTTGGGTGAGGAACCCAAAACTGAACCCAGGAATTGAGACGTGGCTTCACTAGTGATGAGTACTGAGGGATAATCACTTCCCTAATCCTTCAGGTATGACTGCTCACCCCCCCACCCAAACACAGATCAAGACCCTGAGCAAAGGGCCAGAATTTGCTAGAAGCTGATAAAGATCATCTCGAAGCCCTCAAAAATTAGCTGGCAGCTCTGAGTCTAGAAGTCAGCCCTCTGACTAATTAAGAAATTGACCTCAGTAAAACAACTCACAGGGATAAATGGAGTCTTGCTATGAAGAGAGATGAGTTCTGTCCACAAAGAAGCAGCCTTGCTGCCAAATCTTCTCCCTTTAGAATGGAATCTAAGGAGTCCTCAACCCCTTTGGTGAGTGTATCTGTCTCTATTTATGTCTATTTCTATGTCTGTTTCTATCTCCATCAATCTATCTCTACCTGTATCTCTATCTTTGTCTCTATCATCTCTCTCTATCATCTCTCTCTATCATACCTATCTATCTATCTATCTATCTATCTATCTATCTATCTATCTATCTATCTCCTGAATACACATGTGGAGGTTTTCCTTCTGTGAGTGAGTGTGGGCACATTCCAGTTCATCTCTCCAAACAGTTTAATTAGTTGTGCAACAGTATTTTCCTAACTGACAATTTTATTGTGTCAGAAGGAGAGCAGATTAATTGCAAGAAATCCACAGTTTTCAGGTGGCTGTTGCTTCCTGTTCATGTGTGCCTCTGTGACATTTTCCCCTGTGACAGTCACACTACTGCTGATAGAGGCCAGGATGCTGTTGGTCTTAAGGACGCCTGGGCACATACTAGCTCACCTTCAAACACTGTTGATAACACCCCCAGCTCCTTTTCCTCCAGGCAGCTTTCCAGACACTCTTGCCCAAGCCTGATGAGTTTATAGGGTTGTTGTGATTGAAGTGTAGGCGCAGTACTTGGCATTGTTCAAACTCTTCCCACTGGCTTGGGCCCATAGATCTAGTCTGTCCAGATCCCTCTGTAAAGCCTCACGTGGCATTGTCTGATCATACACAGGACTTGAACACCAAGGCTTCTCCCTTGTCCTCTGCTTGTTAATCCCAGAAGCTGCCACAGGATGCACTGCCAGTCCTTCATCTCCAGTGAGACACCTTAATGTCACACCCACTGAATTTTCTGGTAAGGCACCTGCTGGGCTTGCCAGCACAGGGACAGTGATGGAGAAATGGAGCTGTAAAACAGATCCTCTAACAACTCTGCTTAGAATTGCTCTGGACCACAATACAACATTGCCTTCATGTTCCTGCAGCACTGTCATCTCATTTTACAATACTTCACACACTTTATGTAGCAAATATAACAGGAGAGCAGCACATTGGGAGAGAGGGAGTGAAACAAAATGATTCAATACTGTCAAACTAGAACACTGTCACCAGATGAGAGATTGGAGGTGAGAAGGTCAATAGCAGAGGTACAATAGCTGCAGTACTGAAATATTTTAGGTTATTTCTGTATGATACAGTGTTGTTTTGCAAGAGGGTAATATGTGTAAGAAGACCATTGGAAAGGAAAGGAAAAAAAAATCAGGAAAAGATCAATGCTTGACTGAGCTATTTTATTAAATTCCCCCCAGATTTAGCCTGAGACTTAAGGCATGATATGATCAGAGCAGATTGCCTTGGGTTATTCCACTCTGATGTTGTCCATATATCTGACATTGGTCATGACATATTTAATTTGAACTGGAAGTTCAGATTTAATGGTTGAATTCAAGTGGAGCGGGAAGCACATAACCAAGTCAGGACTTACTGTCCATGATGATTGCTCTTAACCTCTCTTGCAGGGTATTATTAGTGTGTGGAGGACCTGGGAAGAACCCCATACTCTCTAAGCAACCTTGGATATAGGGTGAGAATCCTATTAGTGAGTAGTAGGACCCAAAGTGAAGTTACCCTATCAAAAACTATGTGTGATGTTTGTAGGAAAGCTGGAGATTGGACAAGGGCCAATAGTTTGAGATTAGAGCAGGGCAGCTTTAGATCAGACATTAGGAAGTTCTTTGCTGTGAGAGTGATGAGACAGTGGAACAGGTTGCCCAGAGAAGTTGTGAATTCCTCATGCCTGGAAGTGTTTAAAATCAGGCTTGATGAGGCTTTGAGCAACCTGCTGTAGAAGCTGAGGTGATGAGGTCTCCATGCCCCTGGCAGCGGGTTTGGAATGAGATGATCTTTAAGGTCCCATCCAACTCAAGCCATTCTATGGTTCTACAATTCTGTGATTCAATTTGCAGGAATCTACAAAGCCAACAGGAATTTTCCTCCTGACTGTAACAGAGGCAACTTGCACTCTTGGTGTAAAATCTCGAGGAAAATAAATAAATAAATAAATAAATTTCAAAGAGGTGGAATACTTAGAGTCTGTCTAGTTCAGCTATCTTCTCATTCCCACTGAAATGTTACTGGGGTACAAGTAAATCATTTTGTCCCTTGCTTATTGTACTAACCAGCTGTTACGAAAGTGTCTACTCTGGCTGGTTAAAATGGTGCTGGAGGCACAATTAGTAGCGGAAGACTTGTTAGTAGAGCTATGTGTGACCATTTCTTGACATATTTTCTATCACCACACTTTTCCTAAGCCCAGTTCAGCCTAATAGGTTCTGTTAACTTCTTGCATTGACCTTTCTGAAACAAATAAACAAACAGCAGGGACATATCTTTCTCAATGCCTGGGAGAAACCCACTGACTCCTGGATTCTGTGGGGTTTGACCTCTCTATGAAAGCATTATGGAAACAAATCCATGCACATTCAATAAACAGAATGAACATAGGTAAAGAAGTGAATAAACAGACAAAATATTCCCTTAGTCAGTGTCTGGAGGAGGTAGATCAAAACAACTCTAATGATGCCACATGATTCATCTGTGAGTTCCACAAAGTCAGGTCTTTTGAGGATTTTCTTTTAGATTAAGTGGCCATGAGACAAAACTATATACTGACATGGCATCCAACTGCAGAGTGGAGTACTGATTCGTCTACTTGAGATGTTTGTATTTCATATCCTGTCACCTGCATTGCATGGCTCAAGGTGAGAGATGTGAGTCTGAAGAAAAGGGAACTGATCCTTCCCTTGTTGTCCAGCCTCAGGTAAGGATGTAGACAGAAAGGAAAGGTGTCACAGAATCATTTGGTTGAAAAAGAATTTCAAAACCATCATGATCAATTTTAATCCAGCACTGCCAACTCACCACTAAATCATATCCCTCAGTACCAAATCTCTATGGCTTCTCCTCCAGGAATGGGGACTTCACCACTGCCCTGAGCACCTTGTTCCAGGATTTGACAGCCCTTCTGGGAAAGAAAATGTTCCTCATGTTAATCCCCTCCTGGAACAATTTGTGGCTGTTTTCTTTTGTCCTATCACTTGTTCCTTGGAAGAAAATATCAGCCCCAACCTGGTTTCAACCTCCTTCCAGGGAGTTGTAAGAGAGCAATGAGGTCTCCCCTCAGCCTCCACTTTGAAGACTAAAGAACCCCAGTTCCCTCAGCTGTTCCTCACTAGAACTGTACTCTAGACCCTTCACCAGCTTCTTTGCCCTCCTCTGGACATGCTTTAGCACCTTAGTGTGTCCTTCTTGTAGAGGTGAGTCCTAAGTAGAACACACTGTCCTGGTGAAGAACAATCACATCTGAAGGTTTCATGCTTCCACAGCAAATTCCTATGACATCTTCTCCACATTCTCCACATTCTCCCAGCTCTCCATTGGGCTGAGACAGTGCCTCCACATTACTGTTTGTGCCCTGAATAGAACATGGGTCTGCTCTCACCTCCTATGAATATAGAAATGCTTCATCTGAAGGCTGCTTAGGAGTCATGGTCTGCATGGCACTGAGCTCCATGAGACATTTCTCATGGCCAACAGCTCACTGCCCACCATGGGTGCGATGGGGGGGTACAAGGCTGGAGGCTCCCATGCTTGGAACATCACATACAGCTACCAACCCCTCCATGTATCTCCCTCAAGTGTTACTTAGAGTTTTGGACAGCATCATTAATCTGAGAGGCACTTATGGAGATATATTGGTATCTACCTGATCGCTGAGGTCGTTTTCTCCTCCCATATGATTCATTGGGAAGGAATTAGGGTAAAATGTAAAAAGCATGCTGATCTAATGGCGCATTTTTCAGGAGCTTTTTCATTGTCTTCACCTTGAGCTTTGCAGATGGGCTAAAGTTGCAAAGCAAACAAGAGGAAATCTTCCTTTAAAATCGTGCTAAGGATTAAAAAACTACAAAATAACAACGTCTTTATAGCACACCTCAACTCTGACTTATCAAACGCAAGGTGTTTGTTAGATGCAACAGGTTCCTTCCTACGAAGCCGTGTTCTTACATTCCTCCCACCCCCTGTAGGCTTTGAAATCAGTGTTCAAAGTGGACTTTCTGAATTCATGAAAACCCACAGGTCTATAATACATCCCTAATGGAAGTCAAACATGACACCCTAGAGATAAAACACAGTGGCCTTACCCTCTGTTCACAGTAGGTGTCTGTGTATAATAAATATTTTATTTTACTACAAAAACAAATAACTAAACATACCCCCTGTGTTTGTTCTGAACTCTACAGTAGCTTTTGTGAGTTTACTATATTTCAAAGCTGAGGTAGGAAACCACAAAGTCACGTCAGTTATATAGCGTGCTTGCAGAAGGCGAGCCAGCTCTGCTTCCAGCCCTTCCAAGCTCCTGGGACCTGGGTGGCTCTGGCCCTCCAGGAGAGGTCCCATGAGGAGCCCAGCTTTGGGGTAGAAAGCCCAGCAGGTACAGTCTCATCTCACAAACAATACTTCAAAACCGAAACAAAGTCTGTTGGTTTTGCTACTTTTAGTATTAGGTGATGGTTCTGTAGGACCTTGGGTAAAATGAAGGGTGCAGAACCTGAGACACTCATTCAAGGTGGGGCACCCAAAATACATGAATGAGCTGACATCAAAGGGGAAGGACAGTGGCTCCTCAGAGCTATTTTATATTTCATATTTAGCCATGCTCTGGATGGTACCGATAACTACCATGCATCTCCATCAATGACTCCTTTCTTAGGATATTTGCTCTGACAGAGATAAGTATGAGCTGAATTAATCCCTCCGTTGTTTTGCCATCTTCAGGAGTTCTGCAGTGGTAGGCCTGCAATTATGGAGAACCTCATTAGCCTCAGAAAAGTGTGGGAGGAGAAGATTGGTAGAAATGAGAGCCATGATGTACTGTAGGGCTTCATGAGGAGGGATGTGACCTTTACCACAGACCAGGCAGCTGCACCAAAGCCGATAGAAGGTTCTCCCCAGCTTAACCTCTCTAGATACACGTAGTACAAAGCGTGGTTGCTGCAAGAACATAGTTTATATTCTGTTTCCCAAGGTGTTCATGCTTCTTCTCTGTCTTTGGAAGAAATTGTTTACACTGAGGGTGTTGAGACACCAGCCTAGGTTGCCCAGAGGGACAGTAGAAGCCCCATTCCTGGAAACATTCCAGGACAGGTTGGTTAGGGCTCTGAGCAACCTCCTCTAGTTGCAGATGACTTCAGGGGAGTTGGACTAAATGATCTCTAATGGTCCCTTCCCAACCAAACCAGCCTGTATGTAAGATTCTAGGATTCTCTCAAGATGCAGTTTTATCTCTGTATTTCTTCTGGGGACATATGACGGTCACACAAATGAGAAGATCTTTCTCCTGGTGCAACCCCAGCTTGAGTGTCATCCCATAAGCTGAACCTGCAGGATGCTTCAGCTGTAGCATTGCAATTTCCCCTGTCCCACAGCACCATGGATGCTCAGACACTTTTCCATCGAGTGCCTAATGCCTGCTAGTAAGAGAGATGTGATGCTTCTATTGAACACGGATTAGGTTATGAGACATCACTCTTCTTCCAAGGGCAGTGTCGAACCACCTAACTTTTAAATACGAATATATATATAAAGGAAACGGAGAAAAGCTCTTGTAAATGTGCAGTTCCTGATGAATCACTGAGTTCTGACAGCTTTACACAGATATAACTGCACCCGGCCAATTTCTCAGCTGGTGTAAACTGGCATCCATCCATGGACAGTAATGAAGGCAGGCCAATTTACACCAGCCAGCCGACCCATTTTATTTATTGATTTTAAATGATTTACCTCAGGCTGGAGATGGAGTAATACGTTGTTGAATCAGGTCCTCCATAGTGTGAGCCCTAACCTTACATTATCAGGGAATTCAAAATTAGGATTTTTTTGGTCTATCATTATTTCTTGCTTTTACATCTATCAAATGTGAGCTTTCCTAAGTGCTAAGCTGCCAGGGTGTCATTATCCAGACACAATAATAAGAGATTCAAGCACTGTAAGGAGAAGAGAAAAAAAAATCACCTTAAACCTTGACTTGTGGATTTATACAAGGCATTTAATGTTATTTTAACATAGTATTTGGTATGTACTTTTATATATTTCAGTGGCTTATATCATCATTCTGCCTGCACTAAACCTCACCTTGTCCTTTTTTTCCTTAAATAATATCCTTGTGTAAATTTTTCGTAAGCTCGAGGTTTATTTTATGACCCATAAACTTTGACAATATATTAAAATCTTGGAGGAATTTAATATCAGAAGAAGATTATCCTTAAAAAAAAAAATAAAATAATAAAATAAATCATTTCTCTGTGTTACAGAGACTTAGACATACCCAGTATGTTAAAAGGTTTAATAGCTGTTAGTAAATTTTGTTACAACTGTCAATAACTTCATAATATATTGAGCCAGTTAATAGGTCAACAAGAAATATTTATAACCTGCTATAAACTGTTTACCCCAGAACAAACTAATTTCTGATGATTGTGAAACATAAAAGCCAGTGAATATTAATTTTAATGTTTTATCCTGATTCAAACAGACTTTTACCATTTGCTGTAAACACTGCCAGAGCAGAGGTAAAAGGTGATGATTTTTCTAACTGTGAGCAAAGATCTCTGAAAACATCACCAGTGATGGGAGTTTACAACATCCTGGAAGGAGAGAGAAGGAACACATGGAATCCCTGAATCCCAGCTTGGTGGGGTTTGGAAGGGACTTTTGCAGATCATCCAGTCCAAACCCCGCTACTGAAGCAAGGGTACCCACAGCAGCTTGCCCAGGATCACAATGTCCAGATGGTTTTGGAATCTCTCCAGAGAAGAAGACTCCACAACCTCTCTGGGCAGTCTGCTCCAGGACTCCAGGACTCTCATATCAAAGAAGTTTTAACTCATGTTCAGATGGCACCTTGTGGGTTTCCATTTGTGCCCATTGCCCCTTGTTCTGTGTCTGGGATTACTGACAAGAGTCTGGCACCATCCTATTGCCCACTCCTCCCACCCCACTTCAGCTCTTGCTGATCATTGATCAAATCCCCTCTCGAGGCTGCTTTTCTCTGGGCTCAGCAGCCCCAGGTCTCTCAGCCTTTCCTCCTCACAGAGATGCTTCAGGCCCCTCAGCATCTTTGTAGCCCCTGCTGGACTCTTTCCAGCAATTCCCCATCCCTCTTGAACTGGGGAGCACAGAACTGGTCCTGGTACACCAAATGGCATCTCAGTAGGGCAGAATAGAAGGGAAGGAGCACCTCCCTTAACCTGCTGGCCACATTCTTCTTCATGCACCTTAGGAGACTATTGCACTTCTTGGCCATGAAGGCACATTGCTGGCTCATGGAGTTCTTGCCCCCCAGCACTCCCGTGTCCTTCTCTGTGGAGCTGTTCTCCAGCAGGTCAGCCCTGACCTATTCTGGTGCAGGGGCTATTCCACCCCAGGTGCAGGACCCAAAACTTGCCCTTGTTGAAATCCATGAGGTTCCTCTCCTCACAACTCTCCAGCTTGTCCAGGTCTCACTAAATGGCAGTACAGCCTGATGGTGCCAGCCACCAGTGATTGGAATGTACAGCATCCTGAACTCTTCACTTGCCTCCATCTCATGGCCACATTCTTGAGCTTTTATACCAGCATGGGCTGTCAGGTCTCTAGTCTGGTTTTCATGTGAAAAGTTGATGAAAGGCACCCAATTAATTTTTTATATTTAGTATTAAGCTTTATTAATCTAGTATTTTATTAATTGAAATTGTAAATATTTAATGCCAAATTTTTATATGTAATGCTAAGACTTAGTAATCTCCTAAATTTTATTAACAGAATTTTGGTAACTTCCTCTTTCTTTCTTTTTTTTTTTTTTTCCCTCTAGATCAGTTATGTAATTTTACAAATATTGCCACACTAGGTTTTAAAACCCACACACTCCACCCGCTCAGAGCAGGATACATGCCCTTTCCTCCTCCTTCCCCACCAAAATGTTAAGTGATGTGGCCTTATTTCCTCTCTCTTCATGCCTGCTGGGGTGGCTGCAGACAGACCTGAGATCCAGCAACCCTACCTCGGCTCCTAATGAGCCCTAATTATACTTTATTTGTGTGGTGAGACTGGATTCTATAGCACACGGCCCCCCCCTGTTAAACTCTTCTTCAGCTGCATATTCCTGAGGCACCTCATTGGGATGCCATAAGCTGATTTTTTTTCCCCCTCTTCCAAATTAGTAACACAGTCACATAGCAAATTGGAATATGCATGTAGCTTCAACACTGATATGGCGTTGCCTTCTCCTCTTCCTGACACTTTTGATGTTGCTCCCTTTCATCGTCGTCACCGTCCTGCTTCTGCAGCAGACTTCACATCTAAGGCCTTGTGCGGGGCATAATTAGAAGCTGCAGGACCAAGACATGAAGGTTGGGCTCTTGTTTTTCAGGCAGCAGCTCAGGGAAGGGCAGCTGGTCCCTTGGCGGTCACCGCATGGATGGGGCCACTTACCCACCCCACAGAGATGCCCCTGGACAGCTCAGGCCTCTCACTGCACCTTGTCTTGGCCATTTCTCTCCTGAAAGAGTGGTCAGGCATTGGAACAGGCTGCCTAGGGAGGTGGTGGAGTCACCATTCCTGGAGATATTAAAAGAAACATGTAGAGACGGCACTTAGGGACATGGCTTAGTGGTAATGTTGGTATTAGGTCAGTGGTTGGACTCAATGATCTTAGAGGTCTTTTTAGAATAGAATAGAATAGAATAGAATAGAATAGAATAGAATAGAATAGAATAGAATAGAATAGAATAGAATAGGAGTAGAGTAGGATAGGATAGAATAGGAGTAGAGTAGGATAGGATAGGATAGGGTAGGATAGGATAGGGTAGGATAGGATAGGATAGGATAGGATAGGATAGGATAGGATAGGATAGGATAGGATAGGATAGGATAAGATTTGGTCACCAAGGGATGAACTCAGGTACACAAAGAATGCTCTCTCCTCAATGGTCTTCCTTATTGTGAGGAAAACCTCCCCAAAAGCAGAGAAGTTGCTTCTCACTCATGTCTCCATCCTGGAGCTCACGCTCCCATTTAGGGCTGGGGAATGGGTGAGGTGCTGAGGTTCCATTCTGACCAGGGGGAGCTCTTGCTTACATTCCTGCTGCAAAGCAGGGACTACACTTTCAATCTTGTTTAGTGGAAGCTGTCCGTGCCCATGACAGAAGCTGGAAGCAGATGATCTTTAAGGTCCCTTCCAACCCACACCATTCTGTGATTCTATTATTCTATGACAAGCCTTGCCATCTTCTCCTAAATACCATTTTCCTGCCCTTACAGGGACATAAATACAGATTTTTATATAATTTGCCCTGCATTGCACTCTGTCTCTAGTGTCCGTGTGTCTTCTTCCATTTGGAAAGACATTTTGCTTATGAACTTCACAGTTTTCTTACAGTGCAGTAAGCCCAGAGAGTTTTCAGTTTGCTGTTGCATAAGAGGCATCTTAGTATCCAAAGGTCTTAAAGAAGGATCATCATTTATCTCAGAGAAGTGCTGAACAAACAGGATTTATTGCAGATTTGGAGCTGGCTGATGGAATCATGTTTGTTTTTCTGGACAGGGTTGGTATTTGCAAAATAAACTTCTTTTTGTAAGAGAACATGTGCACCTATCCAAGAAAAATACTCGTTTAGCATGAAAGAAGGACATCAGCAGCCCTTCCCAGCTGTCATACCCTTGGAGAACAGACCCCAAGGTGAGGGCACTGAGAGCTGATTCACTTGGAGCAGCTCAGCTGCAGAGGGACATGGGCAGCTTCACACATGTCATAACCCCTCCTTACTCCTGCCACGCACATTGGAGTACAGAAAAAATGTGGGGCCTCACTGCAATTTGGGTGTCACAATGGGTGGCCAATACAGGGCCAATGTGATTCATTCTGCTTCTTTGTTGTTGGAGGGTTTGGGCAGACTCAGAAGCTGCCACCATCTATAACCCCTCCACAGACCCTTGATTTGCATTCTTGGCTCACCTGGTGCTGTTTTGTGGAATTACAGAATCATAGAATGTTGAGGGTTGAAAGGGACTGCTGGTTAACATCCAGAAGATCCATGAAGATGGTGATGGTTCTGGAGAACAGGTCTTGTGAGGAGCAGCTGAGGGAACTGGGGTTGATCACCCTGGAGAAAAGGAGGCTCAGGTGGAACCTTCTCGCTCTACAACTCCTAGAAAGGAGGTTGGAATGAGGTAGGTGCTGGTCTTTTCTCCCAAGGAACAAGGGATAAGACAAGAGGAATTATCTTCACATTGCACTGGGAGAGGTTTAGGGTAGACATTAGAGAAATATTCTTCTCCAAAAGGGTTGTGAAGCCCTTGAACAGGCTGCCCAGGGAAGTGTTGGAGTCCCTATCCCTGGAAGGGTTTAGAAGCCATGTAGATGTGGTGCTGAGAGACATGGTTTAGTGGTGACCTGGCAGTGCTGGCTTAACAATTGGACTTGATGATCTTAAGGCTATTTTCCAACTAAATGATTCTATGATTTTAGTCCAACCTCCCTGCTAAAGCAGGTTCCTTAGGGCAGGAAATGTCACGTTTTATCATTTTTAAAAGACAGAGGTATTTCCACTACTATTAAGGGTAAAGCTTGAGAACAACAACAAAACAGAAGGATGAAGACACAGCTGTGTATTTACTCAAAACACTCCAGGATAAAATAACAAAGTTCTGAAACAAAAGGTACCTCATCCTGCCGCCACCCCACTGGGCGCAACACTGAGGGGGTCTTCATCACGAGAGCAATTTTCTTACAACACCTCAGATTCTGCAAAATTAGGCACAGTCTACATGTTAAGGAGGGAGCATCAGATCAGTGGTAGCTTTGAATTGCCTTGCTTTTGTCAGCCTCATTATTACAGCTCGGGTGTTATTAAAATGCTGCTCTTGGTCTGTTAATAATCATTTCACTTCTCTATCTCTGCCACGTGAACTTCAGAACGCTGTGAAATGGGTTTTTGTAGTTGCATGTTTTTTTCAAGTTCATTGATCAAACATTTGTACATTTTAATGTTATAAATAATTGAAGAGCCTTCATTTTCCAGTGTTAAAATTAAGTTTTCTGTTCTGCCTTTTAAAACTAGAACAAGGGGAAGTGTAATTTAAGCCATGAAAAGGCTGCAAAATATGTGAAACTCTCTGTAACCCTTTTCTGTGAGACTCTCCTCGTTTCACTTTGATTCTTGCAAAGACTGAAGTGCATACAGCCAGCCCTTGACAGCCTCCTCCAGCAGGTTACTAGCTAGAGGAGTTCACCTATTTTCAGAGAAGGCTTTAAACATGGGATGGATACAAGGAGACTGTTTGAAGCCACCCAGCAGGTTTGGGAAGGGTGGGGGCAGGGAAGAGTTGGGGGAGGTGGTGCAATGGAGCCAGACAGGGATGTTCAGATGAAGGACAGTGGTTTACATCTTAGTGCACATTTTTCTTCCCAATGTGTGCTTTAAAAAGGCATGAAACCCATGGAATGAATGAATCCTGGAACCACAGAATCATAGAATGCAGGGATATCCCCAGCTAGATCAGGTTGCTCAGGGCCCCATCAAGCCTGACCTTGAATGTCTCTAGGGATAGGGCTTCCACTGCCTGCCTGGGCAACCTGTTCCAGTGGTTCACCACCCTCATAATAAAGAACTTCTTCCTAATGTCCAATATAAATCTACCCTTCTGTAGTTAAAAACCATTACCCCTTGTCCTGCTACTTTATGACTTTTTACAAATGCCCTCCTCATCTTCCTTGTAGGCCCCCTTCAGGCACTGGAAGGTCACTATAAGGTTTCCCTGAAGCTTTCTCCAGGCTGAACAGCCCAAACTGTCTCAGCCTGCTTTCACAGAGGAGGGGTTTCAGCACTCCCATCATTCTTGTGGCTTCCTCTGGCCCCAATTCTCTTGTTCTGAGGGTCCTAGAGCTGGACACAGTACTCTTGATTAGGTCTCACCAGAGCAGAATGGCAGAATCGCCTCTCTCAATCTGATGGCCATGCTTCTTTTGATAACCTTCATGTGGAAACTGGAAGGGGACAGCATTAATTTGACTCTGGGAAAGAGCAGAAAGCAAGATACAAACTCTGTTGCCATTAGGTCCCATGAGTACAGCACAAAGCTACCATTTCTGGTGGTCCTAGGCCTTCTTGTTACACCCATCTAAACCAAACACCTCTACACAAAGCATGCAGGAAGGTTTATCAATGTAACAGGCCTCAAAATGGGCTGAAAACCAGACAGGTGAATATCCTGTTGTTTGTGCAGATTCATAGAATGGTTTAGCTTGGAAGGGACCTTGAAGATCATCTAGTTCCAGCTCCACTGCCATGGGCAGGGACATCTCCCACTAGACCAGCTTGCTCAGGGTCTCATCCAGCCTGGCCTTGAACACCTCCAGAGAGGGAGCACCCAGAACCTCCCTGGGCAACCTGTTCCAGTGTCTCAGCACCCTCACTATAAAGAATTTCTTCCTAATATCCAGCCTCAATCTAACCTCCTCAAGCTTCAGTCTGTTCCCCCTCATCCAATCACTACAAGCCCTTGTAAAAATGTCCTCTTGCAGCTTTCTTGTAGGCCCCCATCACGTACTGGAAAGCTGCTTTAAGGTCTCCCTGGAGCCTTCTTTTCTCCAGGCTGAACAGCCCCAGCTCTTGCAGCCTGTCCCCACAGCGGAGATGCTCCAGCCCTCTGATCATCTTTGTGGCCCTTCTCTGGACCCACTCCAGCAGCTCCATATCCCTCTTATGCTGGGGACACTACAACTGTGCTAGTGGATGGAGCCTCCAGAGTGTCTTTATCTCAAGGGGACACCTTGCCCACCAGCAGGTTTTATGTTGAGGAAACATACATAAGGTTGTCTGTAAGTTATGATTAAGTCAATGAATCTTCACATAAAAAGAGGTAAACCATGAAGACTGGCCATTTCTCCATCCTGTAACTACTGCATTTTGTGAAATAATGAACTTTATGAAAATTGTGTGGAGTGAAATGGAGATTTCCTGAAAACATTAAGAATCCTGTTGAGGGAGCAAGCTACCCCTCAGTGATGGCTCTGCCTGAATTAATTTCAAAACAACCATTCCCAGAGCAACCACCATGCTGAAGCTGAGCAGCAGCAAATAAAGGCAGAGCTTAAGAAAATGGGCAAAGACATTTTTGCATCAAATCCCATTTGGCCTGAGCTGTGAGGCTCAGGGAAGTGTTCAGATATGTGTTGGCATGGGTTGTCCTAAATCTCTATCTCTAATTCCTGTTTCAGTGTAACTGAACATTTTACCCCAGGGCAAAAGCCAGTTTGAGCCATCCATAGCAGCTCACATTGCCATGGGTGTTAAGTAAGAGCCAACAAGCCAATGGCAGATTTCAATTAGGAAAACTGCAAGAGTAGAGTATTTGTGGTACCACAGACCTGTTGTCCAAGAGCTGTCTCCAGCTGTAAACTGAGAGAACATAATAAGAATCCAGGTCCTGCACCTAAGTCAGGGCAATCCTTGATATCCATCCAGGAAGGGGATGAAGGGTGGAGAATAGCTTTGTGGAGAAGGATTTGGGGGTGTTGGTGGGTCAAAAGCTGGACATGAGCAGGCAATGTGCACTCACAGCCCACACCCAACTGTGTTGTGGGCTGATCCTCACCAGTGCGGGGAGCAGGTGGAGGGAGGAGATTCTGCCCTTCTGCTTCACTCTGCTAAGACCTCACCTTCTAAAGAATATTTTGCAGATTTTTTTAGTGCTTCTTAGTGGTAAGCATTGCTGTGTGATGTCTGGTGTTAGCACCTCCTCCAACAAACACCCCAGAATTCAGTATTAATCTTGATATTGTCCAAACCTTCCCAGTCTTGGCCCACTTGAGAGTTTCCTTTCTTTCCTCCCAAGCGAGTGGCTTACCAGTGGGGATGGATTAAGACAAACACAAGCCACTCTGCATGGCAAATTCTTCTTCTTTGTGTGACAGCTGGTTTGGATGTGCTGTAGGATTGAGTATAACATTGCTTCCACATTCAAAAAGAGCCTCAGCTTTTCCAAGAAGGGGTTTGGCTCCTCTGCAAGAAGTTCAGCTGCTGATATTCACTTATTTAATTCTTTGCCAAGCACGCAGAATCTCTGACAACCATTTGTTTAAATTACTTACACAACTTACTGGTTTAATCTTTTTTTCCTATTAATCTGTGACAAACCATGGAATTTAATATTTTTTACCATGACTAATGTATGAAATTTGCTAGCTTTGTCTGTAATTTACAGAGAGCCTGGAATAATTGAGCCTTTAAGTTTAAAGGCTTATATTTTGTTATTCTAGCTGTGATTACTTGTAATGGTTTGAAAAACCTAAAGGGCTTTAGTGATGGGTGCCAATATAAAATATCAAAACTGACCTCAACCCTCCCCATTTTCCTTATGCTTGCCTCCAACTATACTTGGGGAGGGGAGAAGGGGTGTGTGTGAAAGAAAATAAATAACAGGCAACATAGGGAGGGGGAAGGAAAATTCAAGAGACCCCAGAAATAATGTACTGAAAAGACTGTGCAAGAGTAAAGAGTTTTTAGCACCTCTGTTGTCTAATCTCTGCCTGCTCATTCTGGATGCAGTCCCAGGCAACTTAATCTGTGTGACTGGACTAGATGATTTCCAGAGGTCTCTTCCAAACCCCACTATTCTGTCACTCTGTGTTTCTTTACATTTATTTAATACCTCACTTGATCCTAGCAGGGTGACTGGACTAGATGATTTCCAGAGGTCTCTTTCAAACCCCACTAATCCATCATTCTGTGCTTCTTTACCTTTATTTAATACCTCACTTGCCACATTACAGTGTCAGCCAAAGCTCACTGTGGTGTTCTTTTATCTTCTAAATCTTATGACATATACATTTCAATAGTAATAATTAAAACAAAAACTAGAAGGAAATAGGTTTTCACCAACCTACAGAGGTGTCACATCCTAACACACACATCTCCTCTCCTAGAGCCTATCACAAACATGAAGCATCTTGAGTTCAGTAAAGTTGTACCAATAAGTGTCTACCAAGAGACTCTCAGGAGACATGGATGGAGTGGAATATTTGCTTTACAAGATGAAGGCAGAATTTTCCAGGTCATGTCTGCCAAAGACAAGAACAATGACTCTGTTACCAAATTGCCACGTGAACCAAAAGTAAGAGAGAGAGACCCAACAAGCCTGATGTCCCCAGTCACTCTCCAGGTTTTGGTACCTGAATGGAGGGGCAGGACCTCCCTTTTTAACACAATCATAGAATGGTAGAGGTTGGAAGGGACCTCTGAAGATCATCCAGTCCAAACCTCCTGCTAAAACAGGGTCACCCACAGTAAGTTGCACAGGATCACAAGGTACAGGCAGGTTAGGAATCTCTCCAGAGAAGGAGACTCCACAACCTCTCCGGGCAGTCTGCTCCAGGGCTCCAGCACCCTCACACAAAAGATTTAGATTTTTTTCCTTATATTCAGATGGAACCTCCTGCCTTCCATTGTACCTTGTCCTGTCACTGGATACCACTGAAAAAAAGTCTTGCCCCTTTAGTTCTTGCTGATCTCTGAGAAAATCCCCTCACAGGCTGCACTTTTCCATGTTAAAGAGTCCCAGATCTCTCAGCTTTCATCTGCTTTGCTGTAAAGCTGCAAAAAGTTTTATTCTGAAACCACTTGCTCATGGACCCATAACGACCCTGTAATTACTCAGAGGAGAATCTCTAGAGGGCCATCCTCCATCCTCAATGTGACAGGGCAAAACTGAAGACAAGGAGCATTGCAGCAACTGCTGAAATGCAGTGTGCACTGGTGAGATCTTGCTGTCACCTGGGAGAAAGAAAAAGACCAGAAAGAGACTTGGTGCTGCACATAAACACAGGAAAATAGGTCTTTGAAGGAGGTAGAATACAAAGTGATTGGATGGTACCTAAGCCTTGCAGCAGAGTGGTGCAGAATGCCTTCCAACAAGGATGTTATATTTATATATTCCTCAGGTCATGTTATTTCTTTTAAATATTAATCAGAAAAATTGGAAAGCTTTATTATAAAGATGACAAATGCTCCTGTGCCTCAAGGAAAGGTTGCGCACAGGATGTGCAAACTCATACTTATTTGATTCAACATGGTGACTGTGGGCTGCACTTTTAATGAGGGAAATAAAACATCCTCTTAATTGGCTATAAAAGGATGTGCACCACAGACTTACCGAAACATTAGGCTGCATAGTTAGGACCTACTTTGTAACAATGCCTCATTTTTATTAATATTATTTTTATTGGTGGTGAAATCTATGAGTTTATCTATATTATAGGAACAAAAAGATTATTTTCCCCTGTTTTTTAAGGGAGAAAGAGAGACATAAAGGGAGAAAGAGGAGAGAAAGAGAGAGAGAGAGAAAGAAAGAAAAGAAAGAAAGAAAGAAAGAAACTAAGAAAGAAAGAAAGAAAGAAAGGAAGGAAGAAAGAAAGAAAGGAAGGAAGGAAGAAAGAAAGAAAAAGAAAATTAAAAGAAAAAGAATAAAAACCACAGGAAAACATAAAGAAACAATTTAAAGGAAAAGAATAATAGAAAAGAAAAATGGGAAAAGAAAACAAAAATAAAAAGAGGAAAGAAAAAGGAAAAGAAAAAGGAAAAGAAGAAAGGAAAGAAAAAAGAAAAAGGAAAATAAAAAGAGAAAGGAAAAGGAAAAGGAGAAAAAGAAGAAAAAGAAAAAGACAAAGAAGAAAAGAAAAAGACAAAGAAAAAGACAAAGAAAAAGACAGAAAAAGAAAAAAGAAAAAGAGAAAGAGAAAGAGAAAGAAAAAGAAAAAGAAAAAAAAGAAAAAGAAAAAGAAAAAGGAAAAGAAAAAGAAAAAGAAAAAGAAAAAGAAAAAGAAAAAGAAAAAGAAAAAGAAAAAGAAAAAGAAAAAGAAAAAGGAAAAGAAAAAGAAAAAGAAAAAGAAAAAGAAAAAGAAAAAGAAAAAGAAAAAGAGAAAGAGAAAGAAAGAAAAAGAAAAAGAATAAGAAAAAGAAAAAGAATAAGAAAAAGAAAAGGAAAAAGAGAAAGAGAAAGAAAAAGAAAAAGAATAAGAAAAAGAAAAGGAAAAAGAGAAAGAGAAAGAGAAAGAAAAAGAAAAAGAATAAGAAAAAGAAAAAGAAAAAGAGAAAGAAAAAGAGAAAGAAAAAGAAAAAGAACCAAGGGATGGATACTTTACACAAGATAAATTGAAAACATCAGTGTACCCTACAGAGCTATAGCACTCTATCATGATTTATACATGGGAACACAACGGTTGCCAAAAACTATAGGTGACCTCTCTCTCCCCTGTATTAATAAGTGCAGTATGGAGATGGAAGTATGATATGCAGGACACTCCTCTCTGCTACAGAAGAAAGAAAAAAAAAGGAGGGGGGGTGTCTGTTCAAGATATGTAAAAAGGAGGCAAGTCTGACTAGTAAGTGTTGACAGGCATCGCATCTCCTGCAATGAAAAACACATCATTGGAATTTATCCAAAACTCAGGTTTTATTCCAACAGTTCATACTATTTTTTTTAATATATACATATTTTTTTTAATTAAGGAAGAACACACTCTGAACACCCTTTCTGGTCAGGCTCCAGTGGACACAGGCCACCTTTCTGAACCCTGATGTGAAACAAATGCTAAGGGCTGATAGAAGCAGAGCTCAACACTCTATGACAAATCGTGAATCCCAGGGAGAGGAATTTGGGGTCACTTGAGGGGGTTTTATTTTGTAACAGGTCCCTCTGAACACCTTTCCTCCATGCGTCAGCTGAAAGCCTTTTGCCCTACATGAGTCTCATTATTGTATTAAGGAGAAAATTTGTTAGAAAATCATGGAAAAGAAAAACCATAGAATTATAGAATCAAGTTGGTCACAAAAGACCTTTAAGACCATGGAAACCAACTATCAATCCCACACTGCCAAATCTACCACTAACATTGTAGAATGATTTGGGTTGGAAGGGACCTTAAAGATTACCTAGTCCCAACCCTCATGCCATTGGCAGGGACACCTCCTATCAGACCAGGTTTCTCAAGGTCCCATCCAACCTGGTTTTGAACGCTTCCAGGCTTGGAGCCTCTACAGCTTCTCTCTGGGCAACCTGTTTCAGTGCCTCATCACCCTCATGGGGAAGGATTTCTTCCTAATATCTGATCTAAATGCAGCTTCTTACAGTTTGAAGCTATTATCCCTCATCCTGTCCCTCAGCACCACATCTACACATCTTTTTGACCTCTCCAGAGATGGTGACTCAACTACTTCCCTGGGAATGCTGTTTCAGGGTTTGACAACCCTTTTGGGAAGAAAATTGTTTCTCATGTCCAATGTAAACCTCCACTGGTCCAACTTGAGGCCATTTCCACATGTTATATTAGATAGAGATAGAGATAAGAGAGAGAGGGGGAGAGAGAGAGAGAGAGAGAGAGAGAGAACTAGAGATAGAGATAGAGATAGATAGAGATAGACACAGAGACATGCAAATGCCAGTTTCCCATTTCTCACTCGTGTTAAAAGTTCAAAGGCTCTTCCTTCAAACTGACCACAGTCAAGACATCGGAACAGGGAGAAGATCCCACAAAGGAGGTTCACCGGCTGCCAACACAGATGGTTGTGGCTGGTGCCCACCTCCCTACACAGCTCGGGACAGCTCCATCCCCCAAGACATCAACCTTGATATGCAATTTAATAAATAAAGCAGAGAGTGAAGTAGAAATTCCAAAACACATCTGCATGAGCTGTGTTGGTTTACATATTTATGTTGAAACCTGCTAGTCATTGTGTTTGTAAGAGTTTTTATAACATACTGTAGGTTACAATTTTAAACATGACAGATGATGGAGCTTTTTGGATCAAATACAACCACTAATTTTTATTCTTTCTTCATCCCCAGAAGACAAGGCAGGAAGAATTCTTCTTCCAAGCTTCACGGCTTGTTTTCCAGATTTTCATATCCTCAGGCTTATTAAATGCTGATCCAGAAGGAGCACAACATCACTCTGTGAGCTAACTCACTGCTCCTCAGGGCAAGCAACAGCAGTTCTGGACAAAACACAGGTGAGGATCAACATTACATCCACTGTGAAGGGAGGGTTGGCTGGAGCAGAGATATTTTTTTCTTTTTTCATAAGTATCAGTGTTAAACTCAGCCTCTTTAGGGCTGGGAACTCTCAAGGGACTGACTGGTCAGGAGAAATCTGATGCCCTCAAATAATTAGGGTCTCGATTTTATATCAAACATGAAGACAGGCATCCTATAACATCTTTGTATCAGGTAGGATGAAGCAAGAAACAGGCTGCACTGATTAAAACAGTCTATTCTATATATTTGGGGTTTTTTAGGTGATTTTTGTTTCTTGGTGAACCTTTCAGGCCCTGGAAAATGTAAAACTCAAGCAGGAAGCATGGGTTTAAATTATGTCAGACAAGATCAGACAGCGCCTGGAGCAGACAGGCTCTCTGCAGGTCCTCACTGTAATGCTTCTCGGGCAGCCTACTGGGAGAAGAGGAGGAACTGGGGAGCAGCAAGCAGAGCTGAAAAACACACTGCAGGAAAAAAACACAGCTCCTCATGCTGGGGTTGACCACCACATCTTGTTGCAATACACATGCCAGAGTATCCTATTGGATTTAAATTTCTTAATTAACCAAAATTTGCACTTTCACTTTGTTCTTTGCAGCCGAGTGGAATCGTGGAAAATTGAATAGGTTTTTAAAAGGACATCTGGCTTTTTCAGAGAACTGACAGTTTTGCATCACAAAGCAGATTCACAGAATCATAAAATCATAAATGTTTTGGTTTGGAAAGGACCTTAAAGATCACCCAGTTCCAACCCCACCTGCCATGGGCAGGGACACTTTCCACTAGACCAGTTTGCTCAAGGCCCTGTCCAACCTGGTCTTGAATGCCTCAGGGGAGGGGGTATCCTCAGCTTCCCTGGGCAACCTGTTCCAGTGGCTCACCACCCTCATTGTAAAGAATTTCTTCCTAATATCCAGTCTAAATCTCCCCTCTTCCAGCTTCAATCCATTCCCCCTCATCCTATCACTACAAGCCCTGGTAAAAAGTACCTCACCAGCTTTCTGGTAGCCCCCATCAGGTACTGGAAGGCTTCTCTAAGGTCTCCCTGGAGCTTTCTCTTCTCCAGGCTGAGCAGCCCAAACTCTCTGAGCCTGTCCCCACAGCAGAAGTGTCCAGCCCTCAAATCATCTTTGTGCCCTCCTCTAGACCTGTTCCAACAATTTGATATCCTTCTTGTGTTGAGGGTACACTCCAGAAATAATATTACAGGATTATTAGATATTTCTAGGGGTTGGTTTCTTCTCTCTAGTATCACGTGACAGAATAAGAGGAAATGACCTCATATTGCATCAGGGGAAGTTTAGATTGGATATTGGGAAAAATTTCTTCCTTCAAAAGTCATCAGGGATTGGAACAGACTGCTCAGGAAGGTGGCAGAGTCTCCAACCCTGGAGGTGTTCAAGGAACATGTGAACATGGCACTCTGGAACGTGGTTTAATGGTCATGGTGGTGTTAGGTTGACGGTTAGATTCAATGAACTTAAAGGTCTTTTCCAACCAAAATAATTATATTATTTTATAGTTCTGTGATTCTGTAAGTCTGTGATTCTATGACACTATGATTTGAAACAAAGGGAGAATATTTTTGCCTGTATTTCGTTCTGGCAGCGGTTATTTTGACACTTGCTCATTGCTAAAATCAACACTCAAGTCCACTTTATCCTATTTTTCCCAGCAATTATAGCTTCTTCAAACAGGGAATTTTAATTCAAGAAGTATAATAAATGTCATCCCTGTAACATGTACATTACTGTAATCTAATGTGAGTAAGAAGTCACTTGAGATGGAGAGAAGCAACAGCCCCTTTAGGGCTAGTGCCATAGCAGAGGCAACAAAAGGGAAACCCTTGTTAATCCATTGGAAATATCATGTTAATAAATGAAAATGAGATAATGACTTTTGTGGCTAGCTGAATCTTGTCTAAAGCCTCTTATGAGCTTCATGCGTCTCAATTAGGGACTATGTTACAAGGTAAAAAAAAAAATAATAAAAAAAACCCCACTGCTGCAGGCTGAACACAATAAAAAACAAAGTTAAATAAGGAAATGTACTTGGTATTATTATTATTGCAACCCTCCTGCCTGACCTAGAAGTGTCGCATTGTACAGATCCACCCCAAGCTCCCATTACAGCTTCTAATTGGTATTTCAGTAGTGGCTCCTGCAACACCAAGGAAAGCAGGGCTGTGATTTGTTGTGCTCTGTCCTAGTGAAGGCCACAAAGTCGAAATTCTTTTGCCTTGTCTGATTCCACGTCACACAGATCAACTCTTGTCTGTCAACACTGTTAGCAAATTCAGGACCATCATAGAATCATAAAGTCGTAGAATTCAGTTGGAAAAGACCTCTAAGATTGAGTCCAACCATCAACCACCAACATGGCCATTAAGCCATGTTTCAAAGTGCCATACCCATGTGTTTCTTGAACATTTCCAGGGACAGTGACTCCACTACCTCCTTCAGCAGCCTGTTTCAACATCTGACCACTCTTGCAGGAAAGAAAATTTTCCTAATGTCCATCCTAGCACAATTTCAGGTCATTTTCTCTCATCCTATCGCCTGATGCTGGGGAGAAGAGACCAATCCTCACCTCACTCCAGCCTCTTTTTAGGCAGTTGTAGAAGGCAATGAGGTCTCCCCTCAGTCTCCTCCTCTCCGGGATAAAGAATCACAGTTCCTTCAGCTGCTCCTCACCAGACTTGTTTTGTAGACCCTTCACCAGCTTTGTTGCCCTTCTCTGGCCATGCCCCAGCACTTCAATGTCCTTTTTGGAGTGAGTGGCTTCAAAACTGAACCCAGTATTCAAGGTGTGGCCTCACCAGTGCCCAGTATAGGGGCATGGTCACTTCCATGCTCCTACCGGCCACATTATTGCTGATCCAAGCCAGAATGCTCTTGGCCTTCTTGGCCACCTGAGCATGCTGCTGGCTTGTGTTCAGATGGCTGTCAACCAGCACCCCCAGTCCTTTTCTGACAGGAAACTTTCCAACTACAAGCAGTGCCATACCACACTAGGAAAAAATCATCAGGAGTAGGATGAGCTTTCTGCAGGCCAGAGTGAGTATTGGAGCCTCCTGAAATTTGTATGTCTGGGCAGGGAAGAAGGAATTTGGCTCCAGAATACTATTGCTTACAGTTTTATGGTACTGCCTTAGGTGATCCTACTTTGGCAGTGGTATTGGACTAGATGATCTCCAGGGGTCTCTTCCAAATCCAACTGTTCTATGATTCTATGTTTTGAAATTCATAATGTCGCATTCTCACGCAAGCAAACACATCTCAATACTTTCTTTTTCTGAATTCTTGATGGATGTTTGACTTGAAACCAGTTTCTCATTAACAGGAAGCTAAGAGCCATCTCAAATATGTTTCATGTAAATTCTTCATTAGTTCTCATACTCCTAGGGTGTTAGGGGGATTTTCTCAGTGTTGATCAATAGCTAAAGGACAGTTGTCAAGAGGATGGGGACAGATTCTTTTCAGTGTTGCCCAGTGACAGGACAAGGGGCAACAGGCCCAGACTGGCAACCAGGAGGCTCCAGATAAACAGGATAAAAATTCTTGGATGTGAAGGTGCTGAAGCCCTGAAGCAGGCTGTCCAGAGAGGTTGTGGAGTCTCCTTCTCTGGAGAGATTCCAGACTCACCTGGACATTGTGGTCTTTGGCAAGATGCTGTCGATGCCCCTGCTTTAGCAGGAGAGTTGGACTAGATGATCTCTAGAGGTCTCTTCCAACCCCTACCATGCTGGGATTCTGTGATTCTGTTATCTGAGTTGTGCTTTTACAGCAACAATAATTATTTTCCAATGCCCCTACATTTAATTGAGATTTTCAGTTAAGCAACTAAATAATTCTACATCCTCATTATCTGCCATTTAGCACTCAGAAATGAGATATTTTATATGAAAACAAAATAACACCACAACAAAAAACAAAATAACACCACAACAAACAATGGACAAAAACATCATCAACTTGATGCATTTTCAACCATTTTGTCTAAATAACAACTCTCCAAATTATAAGGAGGTTATTTTTCCCCATGTTTCTGTTGTTTGTTCTTTTTGTGCTGTTGTTTGTTAGGGTTGGTTTTGTGTTGGTTTTTTTTTTTAACACAAAATGGTAACTCTTTAGGAGTTCAATTATTAGAAGTTCATTTGGTATTCATGAAAATTGCAGTGATTAGAATGCATTCATTTGAGATTCATGCAAATGCCACATGTGCTTCAGTGGCTGAGCTGTTGTCGCTCGGCACTCGTTAGGCTCTGCTTTGGTGGTGGACATCCCCACTCCAGTCTTTAGCACAGGCAGGGTGCTGAGATCAAGGACAGCACAGACACATGTCCTTCCTTGCTTCAATCCACTGTTTCATACTCAAAAATCAAGCAGGTTTAGCTTGATATGACTAAATAAAAAATTATGCTTTCTGTCTCAGAAAAGTCTTGTAGTTTGTGTTTGAGCTGTTTCATAGAATCACAGATTCAAAGAACTTTCAAGGTTGCAAGAGGCTTTTGAGATCTTCAAGTCCAACCACTCACCTTGAGCTCACAATCCCACCACTCTGCTGAACCACATAGAAGACTAGATAGAAGGAAGAAAAGTTTTACACTGAGAGTGGTAAAACCCTGACACAAGTTGCCCAGAGAGGTGGGAGATGCTCCATCCTTGGAAACACTGAGGTATTTCTTTCCATGAACCATTTAGCCCCCTGTCAAAGCCTTCACTCTTTAACCACTCCAAAAACCAACCACAAGCTTCAGGAGGCGTGGCGTCATGGGAGCCATCACGATTACTTAAAACCCAAAATGAGCATGACTAAGGTCAAAAGTTTCTCAAAAAGTCTAATATATACATCCCTGGAGGAGTCAGCTCTATTCACCTTAATCCTGAATCAACATTGCCTGTGTAACTCCAGGCTCACCACAGCCCACACATTGTCCTTTGGGGACCTGCTCCTGCACTTTGAGTTGAATGCAAGAGCCTTGACGGATTTGGGTTGCAATCCCTATCACCTCAGACTTGCAGAAGAGTGGCTGGAAAGCTGCCTGATGTAAAAGGACTTGGGAGTGTTGGTCAATAACAGGCTGAACATGAGCCAGTGTGTGCCCAGGTTTCCAAGAATGCCAAAAGCATCCTAGCCTGTATCTGGAATGGTATGGCCAGCAGGACTAGAGTAAGGATCGTCCCCTTGTACTGGGCACTGATGTGGCCACACCATGAACACTGGGTTCAGTTTTGGTCTTCTTACTCCAAGAAGGACATTGAGGTCCTGGAGCATGAAGAGAAATGAAGCTGCTAGAGAAAAAGTCTTGTGAGGAGTGGCTGAGGGATCTGACATTGTTCAGTCTGGAGAAAAGGAGGCTGAGAGAAGAAATTCTCACTCTCTACAACTGCCTCACAGGAAGTGGACACCAGTCTCTTCCTCCACCTGTAGGACAAGAGGTCTTCAAGCTGTGTCAGAGGAGTTTTTATTGGACATTAGGAAAAATATTCTTCCCCAAGGAGTTTATGAAGCCCTGAACCAGACTATCCAGGGCAGTGGTGGAGTCCCCAAACCTGAGGGATTGAAAAGTCATGTAGAGGTATGTTGAGGGGCATGGTTTAGTGGTGACCTATCAGTGCTGGGTTAATGGCTGGACTTGATGATCTTGAAGGTCTCTTCCAACCAAAATGATCCTGTGATTCTGAGGACCCCTGTCTCTCTATGCAAATCAATTGTTTTAAAAGCCCCAAACTGATATGCATACAAAATCAGAAAGAAAGGAAACAAACCACACTGGTGTTAAATTTTCCTTGGACAGCTGAACAGAGAGTGTTTGACATCAAACTAAGGAACAATGCAAGACTTGCATCATCTGCACAAAGACTTTTTGAAGAAAAACAAAACAAAACAAAATATTAGCAGCTCTTGATTATCATCTTTCTTAATGAGAAAGTCTTGGTGTTGTCACAGAGGAGGAGAGCAGCCTCTCTCCTGTCATTGAACCAGATGCCATCCTCGGCTAGGTGGCACCACCGGTAATGACATTATTTCTGCATGCAGGCACTAAAAGCTATCTTGTGCTTGTTTCCTCTCACAGAGGTAAATGAGAGCATGGGAAGCATGTTCCACATGAATGATGGTCCTTCTGGCCATTGCTACTCTTCACATACAAAGGGATCACAGAAGATCCTTCCTGGCCTAAGCAAGGAATATGTTTTGCATTTTTTTCTGCTCATTTATGATGTAAGTTCTTCCAGTTCACAGCACAAGAGAGAGGGAGGCATGTCCCTGCTCCACAAGAAGTAAACATAACTCAGGTTGTCTGATTGAGAGCCCAACACAGCATTCGTGAGTTATTCCCACTTTTGGCATCCGCAAAACTGCAACCTAAAGCTGGACTCCATGGGCAGTTTATTGACCTATCAAGAAAATGTGCAGTCCAGCCTTAGAGATATTTTAATTCTGGTATAAATCTGGTAATTCACAGTTTCACTGACAGTTCTGAACTGAGTTTTGCAGCTCGTGCTCATGAACAGCAAAAAGGCTGGCTGGGGATTGCTGGGATGGAGCTTGGCTGTGCAGTCAGAGATCATTGTGGTTTGCTCCTCTACCATCAGGTTCATGGAGATTTTGTGAACAGAAGATGTGAGAGTACCTGCCTTTTTGCCATCAAATCTTTCTTATTCTGGAGCTGGTTCATCATGAATGAAGATGCTCTTTCTGGTTGCCTCATGGTGCTTTTCACCATCCTTGATGCACAATTAGGCTAAAAGTCTAGAAGCTGATGTTGTCTCAGCTGAAAGATTGAGATCAATTTCAGTTCAATCCAGGAAAACAGGCAGATTCAGCATTCCTCTTACCCAAACATCTGCCCTCCTTGGATTTTTAGAGTTAGCTTCTCCTCAAAACATTTAAAAATGCATTAATTGACTGCTTGCTTATACTCTGAAAGCAAGATCAGACCAAATATCAATACAGGGAGACATGTCTTGAAATACACACACTGCACATCTCCACAACAGCATCTTTTTTTATTGCTCTGCTGCTCACAGTGAGTGCATGGCAACAATTTGCATTGAACTTGCACGGCTTTTCTGCACGAGTCAATTCAGATCAATAGAAAAAGACTTTTACAAAGAAAACAAGTGTTGTGCAGAAAATAGTTCAGGCAGCGGGAACATTTCACAGTTGGGGCTGGCAAATCAACATACTTTTATCTCTAACACATACACACACGTACACACACACAAAAAGAGGAATAAAATAAAGCAAGCCTGGCACATTCAAATTGGGTACCAATTTCCATCACGTTAAGTAAGTCGCGTGGCACTTGGTGAGTCGGGTCACAACACCCCAAGGATCAGGAGTGCATCACTGGTGCACAATATCAGCCACTTGTTCATAACAGGGGAAAAAATAGATGTGTAGGAAACAGGTATAGAATCATAAAATCATAGAATTGTTTTGGTTGGGAAAGACCTCTAAGGTCACTGAGTCCAAACTTCAACATAAGACCACCGTGGCCATGTCCTGAAGTGCCATGTTAACGCATTTCTTGAGCACCTCCAGGGACGACGACTCCATCATTTCCCTGGGTAGCCTGTTTCACTCTTGCAGAAAAGAAATTCTTCCTAATATCCAATATAAACCTCTCCTAGCACAATTTCAGGCCATTTCATCTCATCCTGTCACTGGGGAGAAGAAGCCAAACTCAACCTGGCTCCAGATTCCTTTCAAGGAGTTGTAGAGAGCCTTCTCTTCTCCAGGCTAAACAACCCAGGTATCCTCAACTGCAACTCACAAGACCTATTCTCTCAACCCTTCACCAGCTTTGTTGCTCTTCTGCAGACACACTCCATCCCCTCAATGTCCTTCTTGGAGTGAGGGCCCCAAAACTGAATCCAGCATTCAAGGTGTGGTCTCACCACTGCCTTGTATAGTGGCACATTCTGTTCCCTGGTCCTGCTGGCCACACTCCTACTGAACCAAGCCAGAATGCTTTTGGCCTTCTTGGTCACCTGAGCACACTACTGACTCATGTTCCAACAGCTGTCAGACAGTATCTCCAGGTCCTTTTTTGCTAGGCAACTTTCCAGCCACCTTGCCTGAAGCCTGCAGCATTGCATGGAGTTGTTGTGACCCAAGGTACAGCAGCTCCAAACACCTGACATAAGTGTAGAAGTCTAGGATGAAACCCTGTTGACATGAATAGAACTTTAAAGGAAGATCTTACAAGCCTTCCAGTGAACTTGGCATTATATTTATAAACTGAATCCTCCATCTGTTTTGGTGGTTATGTAATGATGCAGTAGGAAAAGGTCCACAATTGACTTAGTGCTGGAATCATGGGGGTGACTTACAGACTGAAAGAGTTCTCACTTTTTTTTTGTTTCCTCAATAGCAGCTATTAATGACTCATTCCAAAAGACAACAAAGCAAGCTGCAGAAAAATGAGAAGCAGGTTAAAGAAGAAATACTATTTCATTGACAAAACAACTTCATGCTCTGGAAAGATCCTGGAGTTATTCCAGTTTGTGTCTCCTCTATGGTAAGTTACTGTAAGTAGCTTGAAGCAGCTGAAGCAATATTTTTCATTTAGCTATATTAGATAATACTCTCAAATTTAACAAAAAGGACCACAAATGTGACAAGGAAACACCAAAACAGGCAGAAAGGCACCTGAGCACTTAGATGCAACACCTGCAACTTGCAATATCTCTTGATCAGAACTCATAGAATCATTTATCTTTTGAGGCTGGAAAAGACCTTTGAAGTCATCAAGTCTAAAAGCTCACCTGGAGCTCACAATCTCCCCACTACTGCTAAACCACTACCACTAAACCATGTCCCTCAGCACCACATTTACAAAGCTTTTAAATACCTCCAGGAATGGTGACTCTACCAGCTCCCTGGGCAGCCTGTTCCAAAGCCTGAGAACCCTTTCTGTGATGAAATTTTTCCTAACATCCCACCTTAACCTTCCTTGCCACAACCTGAAACTCTTTCCTCTTGTCCAGTCCTGTCACTTTTTGCATGTGAGATCAGACCGATTCCCACCTTGCTCCAACTTCTTTTGAGGTATTTGTAAAGGGCAATGAGGTCTCCTCTCAAGCCAAGTATGTGGACAATATTTTTAGCAGAGCCTGTTGTGACAAGAGAAGGGGTGATGGTTTAATCTAAAAGAGCGAGATTCAGACTAGACAGATGTGTGATGTTGAGATTGGTGGAATATTGGCCCATGTTGCCCAGAGGGGTAGGAGATGCCCCATTCCTGGAACCATTCCAAGTCAGGTTGGATGGTGCTTTGAAGAACATTATCTCGTTGAAGATGTTCTTGTGGACTTCAGGGGGTTGGACTAAATGAGCTTTTAGGGTCTCTTCCAACCCAAAAGTATTCTACGTCCCCACTCACTGAAGGGGCATTGGACTACATGACCTTTTGAAGTGCCTTCTAAGCCCAAAGCAGTCTGAGATTCTATGATCTACAAATAGGGCTAGCACAGTGTCTTGCAACACTGTTCTGCAAAAGATTTTAATGTTTCCTATTAGTGGAAACCAACAAATGGATGCAAACAACTTCAAGCCTTAAGCAGCATTCATTTCTTTCCCAGTTGGTTAGAGTTTTGCTTAAAGGTTCCAACAAGTTTTATTTTAGCCATATTAATTTCCCAACTCTGTGTGGTAAAGGGGAAAAATATCCCACCCTGAACAAACAGAGTTTAGTGAGTGGATTTGAATAATGCTAAGAAAAGAGTGGGTGGCTTCACGTGATCTGATGGGGGAAAGTGATGTTTTAGAGCAGAGAGAAGGCTGTTGTGCTTGCCTGTTCTGGCTCACATCACATCAACAGTGTCACTGAGCATGAGGCAACAGCAGTATTTCTATTTTTGGGCATGAAGTTCAGTACACATTGGGTAAGAGAACACTCCTGCAGCTCCTATTACTAAAAGAAATTGTGTACTACCTCCATTTTTTCTTCTGTTTTTTTCTCCATAAATTAGCACACTTGTACAGCCTTCCAAGTGGATTAATTTTCAGGTCATACCATAGCAAGAGTATTTGTGGTTCAACAATAAAATTAACAAGATCTCTGCTAGAGAATTCCTTGTAGGTCATAGCACGCAGACACACGTTCCCTGTGCTCAATGGGATTTCATGACTGATGTGCTTTTTGTCTGTATAGAATCACAGAATCCCAGCATGGTGGGGGTTGGAAGGAACCTCTGCAGAACATCTAGTCCAACCCCACCCCTGCTAAAGCAGGGTTAGCCACAGCAGATTGCCCAGAATCACAATGTCCAGGTGGGTTTGAAAGCTATCCAGAGAAGGAGACACCACAACCACTCTGGACAGCCTGCTCCAGGGCTTCAGCACTCCCTCAGCAAAGGTTTTGCCCATGTTCTGATGGAATCATACAATCATCTGTTCACATGAGCCTGGTAAGCCCAGGTTCTTGCATGTGTTTAGCTTGAAGCAGTTTGAGTTTATTATACTGTTCTCTAACCAAATTCTTCACTATTGTGAATCTTTGTTATAAAAATCCCTCTGCAAATACTAAATTTTGCTTGTTTGGGTTGGGGTTTTTTTGGTAGATGTGGTGCTGAGGGACATGGTTTAGTGGTGGACTTTGCAGTGCTGGGTTAACAGTTGGATTTGCTAACCTGATAGGTCTCTTTCAACCAAAAGGATTCCATGAATCTATTTTTAGTCCAATTTTATTTTGCTTTCCACCTGACATCATGAATCTGTGAGTTTGGTTGTGGGTTTTGGGTTTTGGTGTTGGTGTTTTGTTTTCCCTCTAGTTGGGAAACAAAATAAAAAGACCCTGTGGGAATGCTGCAGATGTGCCATGCAGCAGAGGGTGCAGCTTACAAGGCAACAAAACTCTAGGAGGTGCAGCTCTGGCCTTTATTTGTGTCATCTAGACAAGCAAGACACTGTCTCCCAGCATACTCACCAGCACTGCCTGCACACTTCTCCCTTCTTTGAATGTCTTAATATTTAAGATTAATTATTTGGCCTTCAATTTCATAAGCAGTCAAGATACAGATTATGATAGAAAGGGATGAAGCTGATTTCTGCCCCCCACCCTCAGCTTCACTAACATCTCCTTGCTTCTCAGCACAGTTAGGTAATGCAAGCTGCCTCCTCTATACTCCTGGGTCAGCAATTTAACAGCTTCTTTCCTCCTCCTTGCATCAAACATATCTGTATTCTTATTTCAGCTACTTTTGTTTTTTTTTTACTTTATGCTTACTTTATGAACACACATGCTGGGATTCTGACTAAATTGAAAGAGTTTATCTGTAGTTCATCTACTCTGAAATTCCTCCCCAGCATCTTGAAGTCTTCAGTTCATATCATCTTTTAAACAGCTTGTTCTTCCCCAAGTGAGTACATTTCCAGGTTTCCCAGGCTTTCTGCACGTAGCAGCTTCACAAGTACTTCTATCATTCTTGCTGTTCTCTGCCCTTTTCCATCCCCAGGATGTCCGTTTGATGCTGCAGTGTCCTACCTTGGGCAGGGCAGCCTGCAGAGGTCCAGGTAAGTACTTCATGGTATGCCAGGTTAAAGTCTTATATCTTCACAGTTCATACTTCTACACAGGGCTTAACATCTGATTTGTGTTAGTCTTGCAACTCCTTCATGCTGGGATGTCTGCATTCTCAGATTTGATTGGCAGTTCAGGTCTACAAATGCTGGAAAGCATCTCCACAACGTAGGACCTGGGAGTGCTGGTGGATGACAAGGTCACCATTAGCCAGCAATTTGCCCTCGTGGTTAAGAAGGCAAATGGTCTCCTTGAGCACATTAGGAAGAGTATGGCCAGCAGGTTGAGGGAGGTTCTCTTCCCACCCTACTTTGGCCTAGTGAGGCCACATATAGAGTACTGGGATCCCCAGTTCAAGAGAGACAGGAAAGTATTGGAGAGAGTTCAACAAAGGGCTATGAAGATGGTGAATGGACCGGGGTATTTCTATGAGGAGGAAAGGCTGAGAGAACTGTGGCTGTTAAGCCTGGAGAAGAGCAGCCTGAGAAGGGATCTTCTTTATGCTCAGCAACAGCTAAAGGGCCTGTAGCGGGTAAGAAGATGAGGTCAGACTCTTTTCAGTGGTGCCCAGTGACAGGGCATTAGACACAAACAGGAACCTAGGAGGTTCTACCCAGGTACAATTAAAAGCTGCTTTGCTGTAAGGGTGCTGGAACCCTGGAGCAGGCTGCCCAGAGAGGTGTTGGAGTCTCCTTCTCTGGAGAAATTCCAAACCCATGTGGACATTGTGATCCTGGGCAATTTGCTGTGGGTGACCCTGATTTAGCAGGGGGATTGGGCTGGATGATCTTCAGAGGTCTCTTCCAATCTTCACCATTCTGTGATTCTGTGAAATTTAAAAATCTACTGTTTGTCTCAGGAAGACATGATGGACCACATCTTCCATGCTTTCCCAATCTGGTACAGAAATTCTCTGCAGATTTAGTGCATCATCTCCACTTGATTCGCATCACTGGATACCACCTTGAGTCAAGTTTTCCCAGAATACATGCAGAGTTATAATTTAACACTTGATAAGTACTTCCTGCTGTTACACCTCACTGTCTTCTATCTTATACCAGCCTCGCTCCAACCCACCCCCCAGCTGCCCAAGCAATCTTTCCAAATCAGTGCTGTGAGCCCAAAAAGGATAGAATTAACCCCAACACTGTCACCTATGCCTGCTTTCCACATTATCTCCCTAAAAAAATTCCACCGATTTGTCAGATGGGATTTACCCATTACAAAACCATGCTGGCTAGTTTATTTCTCCAGATGTTTTGTGATCTCATCCTTTATTAATGTTTCTAGAGTTTTGCCTAGCACCAAGGTCAAATGTACTGGTCTGTTATATCCTGGATGGTTTTCCTAGTCCTTTTATTTTCCCTCTTCCCTTTCTACACTGGGGTTGTATTTGTTTCTCTCTAGTCCCTTGGTGTCTTGTCTCAAAGGAGCCAAGATAAAAACTTCATTTATTAAAGCAGTAATCTCTTCAGTGATCTTGTTAAAGATTCCCCTGTACATAACTCCTACTACCTTGGAGCTTCCAGGGATTTAACATATACAAGATTTATTCCAGTATGAAATTATCATATCCCAGAAACTTTGCTTGCATTCAACCTTGTGAACAATGAGTAGGAAGATATGTTTAGGAGGGAACTATCAAAGTCACCTTGGGGATATGGATGTTTGGTTCTCATTGCAATTAATGGAACAGGGGCTTCCAAACCTCTTAAACAGTTTATAAACTCTAACCTAAATGTTAGGTATTAAAATTGTGGCTAACTAATGAGAACTATATGGCCTTCAATCTGCAATCATGATGCTTATTAAGTATTTAATTATTTATTGGCATAAATACTAATAATACTAATAATATGGGCACAAATTAGAACCCTGGAGATTCCATCTGAACATGAGGAGAAACTTCTTTGCTGTCAGAGTGCTGGAGCCCTAGAGCAGGTTGCCCAGAGAGGTTGTGGAGTCTCCTTCTCTGGAGAGATCCCAAACCCACATGGACATTGTGATCCTGGGTAAGCTGCTGTGTGTGACCCTGCTTTAGTACAGGGGTTGGACTAGAGGATCTCCAGAGGACCTTTCTAACCCTCACCATGCTAGGATTCTGTAATTAGGCTCCAATTATCACTAGGTATTTCAACTAGTTGAAAAACAAAAGGAAAAAGTAATCTAAACCTCATTATTTTACTGGAGGCCTGAGTTGTTTGTTACAAGGCTGTCTCCAATGACACTGACTCAGAGTTTAGAGGCTGCAGGATATTAATATTAACAATGTAAATAACAGGCAATTCTTCAGAGGGCAAAGGAACTTGTCTCCAATTTTCAAAGGATATGCTTTACTTAACTAAGTCTAATTAGCTGTGATCTTCATAGAAGCAACAAAAAATTGCATTTGATTTAACATTTTTAAATAGCAGAAAAGAATTTCCCATTTATTCAAAAACAGACTTTTAGGATCATTACCAAGTTCTCAAGTGTGTACAAATTACTGGGCCCAAGATTATTTTCCTTGTGCAGGGCATTTAGAGAGAGTTTGTTGCTTGCAACTCGTCCTAAGAACTTATCTAACCATTACAGGAACTTTCCTCATCAGTGACATACTCCTTCAGTTCTGGATACCTACTTCTCTCTTTTTATTTTCCTCCAGATTGCTTTGTGTATTCTTTTTAAGAAACAGAATCATCATATCCCAGCATGGTGGGGGTTGAAGATCATCCAGTCCAACCACCCTGCTAAAGCAGGGTTGCCCAGGATCACAATGGCCAGTCTCCAGAGAAAGAGACTTCACAGCCACTCTGGAAAGCCTGCTCCAGGGGTCTACCACCCTACCACCAAAGAAGTTTCTCCTCCTGTTCAGATGGAACCTCCTGGGTTCCAGTTTGTGCCCTTTGCCCCTTATCGTGTGTCCAGGCACCACTGAAAAGAATCTGACCCCATCCTCTTGCCCTCCACAGGCCCTTTAGCTGTTGCTGAGCATTGAGAAGATCCCCTCTCAGTCTCGACTTCTCAAGGCTAAACAACCTCAATTCTCTTAGCCTTTTCTCCTCACAGAGATGCTCCAGGCCCCTCAGCATCTTTATAGCCTCTGCTGGACTCTTGTCTCTCTTGAACTGGGGAGTCCAGAACTGGACTCGGTACTCTAACTGTGGCCTCACTAGGACAGATGTATATATATCTTACACACTAATTTCTAGAGCAAAGTCTCATTACACTAAGAGTGTTTAGTAGGTTAAGAGGGACCTACTGCATGGAGGAAACCTGGTGACATGTTGAAAAGAGATTTGTGGGAAAGGCACTTCTTGAAGGCAATTCAGTGAGGTAGAGTAAGCTAATACACAGTGCATAATGCATGCAGCATTTAGCATATGCATAACAAAGTTAACTTCAAATCCATTGCACAGCATTTCTCTTTTTTTTCACATGCTAAACATCCTTTGTGCAGCAAGTCCCATCTGTCCAGCACCACATTAACATTTCTGCTATTCACTGGGTGGCTAAACCTTGGTAGGCTCATTAAAAGTTAACTTTTCTCACTTTATTAATTACTTTCCTTCACCTGACACACAGAGAATGACTGATCTCATGGCTTTTTAGGATCCCAGCTAAGACATTACCAGGTTTATAGCCTTCCCAAGCCAGAAGGTTCCTGCAGCTCTTGTTACAGAGTTCATACACTATCAAATCCATTTCATGTTTTATATGCTTTGGAGATATTCCTTTCCCTCCTTGACGACTGTTGAGGTAATTACACAAATGATCTGCTCCACTGTCACTTCCAGTCAAAGGTGTCATCTAAAATTAAAAATTCATGTAAAAACCAGAGATGTTACTTTTTAAGCAGGCAGTTCAGACCTGATCTGGTTTCACAATGTTTGGTTTAACTTCTTGTGTGCCTGGCTCCTCTACAGAGCCAGAAGCTCAGCCATGGTTGCACAGGGTTGCCTGTCCCTTTCTCTCACACTGCTTTGACATCACCAGTATAATTTTGGATTTTTTTTTTAAATTAAGGTCACAAATTTATTAGGTTTTACATGAAGCATATTTTATTTACATAGTGACATGTAACCCTACCAAGTCCTCATTTCCACCACCAAAATTCATGGCAAACCCCTGTTCTCCACCAGCACCACCACAGAAGACTTTGAAGAAGGAAATATAGAATTACAGTATCATAGAATTGTTTGGGTCGGAAAAGAACTCTAAGACCATTGAGTCCAAACATCAACCTAAGTCCACCTTGGCCATTAGACCATATCCTGAAATGCCATGTCTGCACATTCCTTGAACAACCTCCAGGGATGATGACTCCACCTCTTCCCTGGACAGCTGGTTAAATGCCTGACCACTCTTGCAAGAAAGAAATTTTTCCAGCTATCCAATCTAATCTAAAGTTCCCCTAGCACAATTTCAGGCCATTTACTCTCATCCTATCACCTCTTTTCTGGACTAAATAACTCCAGTTCCCTCAACAGCATCTCATAAGACTTGTTCACTAGACTCTTTACCAACTTTGTTAGTGGACCTGGGCAATGAACTTGGTCGTTGTGATTTGTGTTGCACAAAGTTGGGACTAATGCACCAGAGCATTGCTGTTCTTGAGACTGCTCCAGCACTGTGCTTGGGAGCCAGCTCCTGAATATGGACCTACTTTGATCACAGCTGAGAAATAAGCCTGATGTGGAAAGCACCACACTTGGCATCTCTTGTCCATTCCAGAGCTGCTGAAGATACTGGCAGGGCATCAGAGCAGACTGTGTCATGGAAAATATTCAATGACACACAATCACTTGTAAAGCTCCATGTGAGAGACAGGAAGAGAAAAAAGAAAGCAGTGAAACAACCTTTATCGATGACTGTGCTCCTCAAGGTCAGAAGAGATTTTTTGGCTCCTCAGCTTCTGCCAGACCTGGAGATATGGGGTTTTTTTGTTAAAACTACTAAGTAATACATTCAAGCCAAGAGCAGTTAAAGTAACTTATCATATAATCTCAATTAATTATTTTTGCAAATATACTAAGTGTGATTACATAGAAGTCATTTGGTGATTTCCATTCATTTAAAGTACAAGATGAGGAGAGAACACCAGCCACATCCACCAGACAATATTCATGCCTCAGAGAAAGTTTTCTTGTTTACTCTATGTCCTACCACTGTCTCATCAAATTCAGCAGAATGAAAAGAGTGTGTTTTTTCTTTGGAGACAGACTTAACAATCTGAGCTGCATTCTGAAACTGGATGTGCCCATTGACCCATTACTAGTGTGGGTGTTTTCATACCCAACCAGTTAATTGCCCATAAAGATTCATAATGTAACATGACGTGAAGAACCACCAGATGTGACTCGTTAAAGTCTTATGCACAAAGATGGGAAATCAGGAAAGGCTTGTTTTTCCAGCCCAAGACAGCATTACAGGCTTAAGAAAATGCTCTGCACCAACTCTGCATTATTTTTTTCCTTTCCTAACCAAGATTGCCAGGAGGGAAAGTTAAAAAAAAACACCACCACCTGACACATTCAGAGAACAACAAACAAATCTTATGAAGGGACTTGAAGTCAAGTTCTTCAGTACAAAGATGTTAGGAGAGATATTGGGCTGTGCTTGACCTATCCAGACAGTTTGCATATTGTTCCTGGTAAAATTAAAGGAAAGACTCATGTGAGCTGTGAGAAGAGTCTTAGAACACCATGTGTTCTATAGTATTTTCCCCATGCATGCTGCTATCTCTCAAGTGTGGGCACATAGTTAGGAGGTTCAGATTGGATATGAGGAAACACTTCTTCACATAAAGGTTTACCAAGCATTTGTAACAGGCTGCCAAGGGAGGTGGTGGAATCGCTATCCCTGAAAGTATTTAAAAGCCCTGTGGATATGCTTCTAAGGGATGTGTTTCAGTGGTAGTAGCTTAACAGTAGTGGTGGGATTGTGAGCTCTAGGCAAGTGGTTGGACTTGGTGATCTCAAAGGTTTCTTCCAACCTCAACAGTTGTATGATTCTAACTTTTAGCCAGCTGGTTTTATACGACAGGATTCATGCTTGCCAATGTAAAAGGATGACTTTTTTCTCCCATTGAACTCATAATAATAAGAGTGGTGCAGGATCTCATTTGATCCCACCAATAAGAAGAAAGTGTGAAATAAGCAAGGTTTGGACACGTATAGAATCATGGAAGAACACATATAGAATTGTAGAAATGTTTTTCATTGAAAGAGACCTTTGCAATCATGAACTCAAACTGTTAACCCAGCACTGTCAGTTCACCACTAAACCATGCCACTCGGCACACCTCCAAGGCTTTGAAACCGCTTCATGGATGGGGACTCCACCACTGCCCTGAGAAACTTCTTCCAGGGCTGGAAAACCCTTTTGGGGGAAGAAATTTTTCCTAATGTCTAACTTAAATCTCCTCTGGCACAGCTTGAGACCATTTCCACTTAAGACCATTTCTACTTGTTCTGGAAGATGTTACCTGGAAGAAGAGACTGGATGGGGTGCTTGGTGCCATGGTTTAGTTGATTAGATAGTGTTGGGCTCAATGATCTCAAAGGTCTTTTCCAACTTGGTCTATTCTATTCTATTCTATTCTATTCTATTCTATCCTATTCTATTCTATTCTATTCTATAGACTGACCCCCAGCTTACTACAACCTCCTATGAGGTAGTTGCAACAAGTGAGAAGGTCTCCCCTCAGCCTCCTTTTCTCCAGGCTGAACAACCCCAGTTCCTTCAGTGGCTCATCACAACACACGTGCTCTAGACCCTTCACCAGCTTCCCTGACTTTCTTTGGACACATTTCAGCACCTCAATGTCCTTTTTGTAGTGAGGGCCCCAAAACTGAACCCAGTATTCAAGATGTGGCCTTGCCAGTGCCCAGTACAGGAGGATGATCATTGCCTTGGTCCTGCTGGCCACACCATTCCTGATAAAAGCCAGGAATGGAGGAATACAGTATAAGGAAATAGATCATAATTTTAAGTTAACAACAACAACAACACCCAAAAAGCAAAGAAGAAAAAAAAGAAAAGAATATAAAAATAATTATGTTTGCCCTTTATTTAGATTCATAAGTTCAGCAGAACATTTTGATTTGCTCAGGAAACCAGAGATTCATGCTAGACTTGTCTGCTGTAATGCACACCAAAAGGGCAATGGACTAGGAAACTACTATTTTATGCATCATTTCTTTCATGTAGCATTGGTCCTAACATTAAAGTTTGCACTCAACACAAAAACTGAATTAAAGTCCAGGCCAGGTTTTGAACTGGTCATATTGTCTACAGCCATAGAAATTTGATTGCACCTGCACCACAGTCTAAACCTCCCTTAAATGCAAGGTAGAATGAAGAAATCAAGATTTTAAGTGACACCTAAATATATCTTTTTCACTTGGGAAACAATTTTATCCTCAGCCTTTCCCCAGTCATGCAACAAGAACTGAAAGCAGTGGTGAATCATTAAGTACTTGGAATATTGGAGAGGACACAGACAATCTCACTGCTCAGAGAGCTGTAGCTGGTTTTTCTGCCCAAGGCCTCCATCTACCATCACCACTATCACCCCATCCATCAAGTATCACCCAGTACTGTCACTGTCAGGGAGAGTGTCATGTTATTTACATTTCCAAAGTGGTCTTAGTGATAGATATTGGCTTAATCTTTATAATGCTCCACAATTAAAAAAATCCACACAATCTGTAGTGTAGAAAATCATGGAATCACAGAATCAGAACACATTGCGGGGTGGAAGGGAACTCTGGTGATCATTCAGTCCAACCACCTTCCTAAAGCAGGTTCACCTACAGCAGGTTTTCCAGGATCACAATGGCCAGGGTGGGTTTGGAATCTCTCCAGGAGACTCCACCACCTCTCTGGGAAACCTTCTCCAGAGCTCCAGCACCTTCACAGCAAACACATTTCTTCTCATCTTCAAGTGGAGCTTTTGGGCTTCAGTTTCTGTCCCTTGCCCTGTGCCTGGGCACCACTGACAAGAGTCTGGCCCCAGCCTTTTGCCTCTTACAGGCTCTTTAGCTCTTGCTAATCATTGAGAAGATCCCCTCTCAGGCTGCTTTACTCCAGGTTCAACTACCCTAGGTCTCTCATCATTTCCACCTCTCAGAGATGCTCCATTTCATTCCTCATCTTCATAGCCCTCTGTTGATCTTTCCCTGGACAGACAGCAGATATCAAATTACAGTTCAGATCTGTTGCACCCTGCATGTCCTGACACAAGTTACTCAGAGCTGCCATACTCTGAAGTGGTCAGAAAGTTTTCTAAGGGCATGTCTAGTAGGAGGTGTCCCTGCCCAAGGCAGGGGGGTTGGAGCTAGATGGTCTATAAGGTCCCTTCCAACTGAAGTAAGTCTATGATTCTATGATTTTTCTTACAGCTTCATGTGATGTGTCTTTCACTTCATTAATGTACATTTAGAAGTTGGGGTTGGGTTTCTGTTTGTGTGTTTGCTTGGGGGGGTGTGTGTTTTTATGTTGGGTGGGGTTTTTGGGGGGAGTTTGTTGTTTTTTTCTATGTTTCTGTTTGCTTGGTTCGGGGTTTGGGCTTGGGTTTTATTCAGAACCAGCATGAAAGAAGAGCAACTACAGTTTCAATCCATTTCTTTAATGTGGCTTGAGCAGGGTTTTCTAAACGTTAGTGCTTAAGCACACTAGAGTTTTGAGATCCTTGAATGAAGTGTTATTACCCCTCCAAAAAAACATCTTTATCCAAGTGATGATGTAATTTAAAAAAAAATAAAAAAGACATCTGACATCTGACATGACTGTTCTGCTGTTGACCTGCCAGATCACTTACAGCCTGCGGTGCTCTACAAAGCGGGTCTGGTGAACAGGGCATGCAGTTCATAGAGGATGTGTGAAAAGGTCACTGGCACTCACCTGGAAAGAGGATGTCAAGTAGAGAGCAAAAAAGTCCATTCAGAAGTATATTTCCTTCCAAGTGGCAAAACTCTTCTCAAAATTCCCATCCTCCTGCTGTGATGCCATTCACTCCCTACTTGTTTTTACCTCTCCCAGGGAGAATCAGAAGATTTTCTGCTCCCAGGACAAAAAAATCCTCCCTAACTCCAAGAGGACCAGACCAGGACTCACCAAACCCTGCTGTTATCCTCCTTTTAGCTGGGAGAAAAGACTCGTGTACAGAAAGTTCTGTTAGTCTAACCAAGTCCAGCCTCTTCTCCAAAATCCTCTTCCATTAGCTCCCATCTCTTAAGGAGCCAAAAGTTTGTTACCCAGACCTAGAAATGGTCAGGGAAGGATCATAGATCAGTGCGGGTAGGAAGGGACCTCTGGAGATCATCTAGTCCAACCTCCCTGCTGAAACATTCATCCACACCAAGTTGCCCAGGATCACAATGTCCAAGTGGGTTAGGAATCTCTGCAGAGAAGGTAATTCCACAAACTCTCTGTGCAGCTCTGTCACCCTCAAAGGAAAGAGGTTTTTCCTCATGTTCAGATGGACCCATGCTGTTGTTCTTCTTCCAGCTATGCACTATAACTCCTGCAATGGGAAGTCATATTTCAGTACTTTGATGGCTAGAAAATTTCTCTTCAGAGCCTTTTGATCACTTCTCTTGTGGCTTGTTCCCCAAACAGGTTAATTTTAGCAGCTCTCTGATCTCAGTCAAAATCCATTTCCAGCACATCCCTGTTAATGAAGCTCAGACCTGCCATTTTAAAGTGAGACCCAGAGCCCTGATCTTAGCTGAAAGCTCTCTGCCCAAAGATTCAGACTGAAACCCAGAATCTAAAGGAAAGCTCTAGGAGATATGAACTTTTATACCTAGCCATGGAGAGAAGTTGCTAGAATTGACAGAAACCACAACCAGCAGGGTTAAATCCTCCATTAGCCTGAAGAATCATCAACAATAGGGGGAAATGGAAAAGATCACAGACTCTCTTCTCAGCAATATTCTTGACAGGTGATAGGAAGCTCATGACACCTAGGTTAGATGCCTGAAGTTGAATAACCACCTCACTTTTCATTGTTAATCCTTGATAATTTATGTTAGACAAGTTCACTAAATTCTCAAAGCCGAGGAGCCTGACAAATGTCTGCTTTCCATATTTGAGTCCCATCGAGCATTGTGCTACCTGAGCCCTGCCACTTAACAACTGCTGGTTTCAACTGGCTTTTCCACTATCTTAAAGGGCTAATTTCTTCTCTTCCTCACACAGCCAGCAGTTTTCCTTTTCAAGTGTCTGTTTAGAAGTCTGTGACTCTCATACTTAATTTTCTGTATCTCCTAATAACCCCAAGACTGTGCAAGGCAGTTTCATTGAGACAATTACCTGCAAAACACAGAATCCCAGAATGACAGGAGTTGGGAAGGACCTCTGGGGATCATCTAGTCTAATCCTTCTGACAGAACAAGTTCACCTAGAGAAGGCTACGCAGGATGTTGTCCAGGAGGGTTTTGAGTTACTCCGGAGCTGGAGACTCCACCATCTCTCTGAGCAGGGTGCTCCAGTGCTCTACCACCCTCAGCATAAAGTACCTCCTTATATTTAGATGGAACTTCCTATGTTCAAGTTTGTGCCTGTTATCTCTTCCACTGGGTACCACTGTAAAAGCACTGGCACCCATCCTCCTGACACCCAGCTTGGATGGTAACTCCTCCTCAGACTCAGACTACCTGCATCTGTGTTAAAAGTAAACTGATGAAGTCACAACCCAGGAGCATCATAGAGTCATAGAGACACAGAATCATACAATGGTTTGAGTTGGAAGGGAGCTTAAAGATCATCTAGTTCCAATCCTCTCTGCCGTAGGTAGAGACAACTTCCACTAGACCAGGTTGCTGAAGGCCCTGTCCAGCCTGGCCCTAAACACTTCCAGAGAGGGGACATGAACCACTTCCCTGGACAACCTGTTCCAGCCTCTCACCACTCACATCATCATTTTTCCTCGGTGCTCCTGGCCAACACAACTCTGCTCTCCCCTGCTCAAGAGGCACCACATGAGACCTTTAATGAGGTTCATTTGCAGACCATTGTATAATCCTTCCACGGTTTAAAGCATCACTTGTAAAACACCGGGAAAAGTTCAGCTTTATTAAATCAGTAATTCTCACTAGATTCATATAACATAACTTCTTGCAAAGAGAGAAGAATGAGATTTTTTTTTTAAATGCTTTTATTTTTATTTTATTTTTAATATTTTTTTAAATGCTTTTATCTGCTGATTATGTGCCTCCAACAACCTCCAGCGTTGGTGTATAAAGGACCTAGCAGCTACAATTTTCTTTGAGCAACGTTTTAAAGGACAGCTAGAATTTCTGCCACACATCTCTGTGTAGGTTTATGTGCCAAACGAAATTTTGCTGGATTATTTATATTTTTTTAAGTATCAGCAAAGGTATTTTCAATCCTGGACCTTCTTAAGTATTCGTTGCCTCTAAATGAGCTGGATATGTTGTATAATGGAATTACTAGATTTGTATTAAATTGTAGCTTTGGGACCCATCACTGTGTGATGCTATCTACTTTCAACTGGCTTTGTTTATCACAGAGAAGGGAAATGAATTAGCATAAGATACTACAAAGTAGTAAAGGGATTTTAGCACCCTATCTATTTGACCTCCTATTGACCTGGGCTAATTCATATTCTCTCTGGGATGCTGTAACAGGTCATTTTGTATTTGGGAAAAAAAATTAGGTCAAATTATGGAACAGCGTCCCTTGCCTCTTTGGTAGTGAAGTCCCAGAATTCCCTCTCCACACATGCCTCCTTTAAAGAAAAAATGGACTTTTATTTGTAAATTACCATGTAAGAGATTTTTATTTGTCTTACTTAGTGCATTTGTGTGACTGCTGCTGCAAGCGTGACCGTTTATACTGTGACTGGTGGCAGTAACAGCGTGGTGGGAAGGTATTGGTAGGTGTGGCACATAGAAATTAAGTTGCACAGTCAGGGCATCCACCAGCTCCTTGGACAACCTATTCCAGCATCTCACCACCCTCAATGTAAAGAATTTCTCCCAATCTAAATCTCCCCTCTTCCAGATTAAAGCCATTCTGCCGCCTTCTCTCCACACAAGCACTTGTAAAAAGTACTTCCTATTTCATGTTTCTTGTAGGCTTCTTTCAGGTACTGGAAGGTCTCTATATGGTTTCTGCAGAGTTACCTCATCTCTTCATCCTCCCCTCCCATATACAGGTTGGAAATAGCAGCTTTAATGTAAAAAGAGTGCTCAGAGGAGGTAGAGAGTTGCACTGGAGACTCTGATGTGCCCAGCTGAGAGGATAGAATCATAGAATCATTCATAGAATCACAGAATCACAGAATCATAGAAACATAGAATGGTTTGGGTTGTAAGGGACCTTAAAGATCATCTAGCTCAAACCCCCCTGCCACGCGCAGGGGCACCTTCCGCTACATCAGGCTGCTCGAGGCCTCATCCAACCTGGCCTTGAATATTTCCAAGAATGGGGCATCCACAACCTCTCTGGGCAATAAACTTGATCCTAAAGCACTTTTGGCCTTCAAACTGATTTTTCTTGGAAATCAGACTGGTTTCTCCTTTGCTCCATTTTGGGAAGATTGCCTTTCATCATGGCAGAAAAGTTTTAGAATAGTAATAGAATAATAAAAAGAATAGTAATATTTTCCACAGGCTGAAAGCAATTTACCCCCACCCTCTCTTATCCAGGCCACTGGACCACCCTGCAAGATTCCACACATCAAATAGCCACACCTTCTCCTTGTGGAACTAACCATCTAGGCATTTTTGCAGGTGCAACAGCATTCAGAGCTGGTCTGAAAAAGGTTATGGAAGCCAAGTCTAACTCCAGACAAGGAAAGGATCACACACAGAATCACACACAGAATCACTAAGGTTGGAAGAGACCTCAAAGATCATCAAGTCCAACCTGTCACCATAGACCTCATGACTGGACCCTGGCACCAAGTGCCACGTCCAATCCCCTCTTGAACACCTCCAGGGACGGTGACTCCACCACCTCCCTGGGCAGCCCATTCCAATGGCTAACAACCCTATCAATGAAGAACATTATCCTCACCTCGAGCCTAAACTTCCCCTGGTGCAGCCTGGGGATGTTTGACCGTGTTTAGGAAGGCAGTGATCATAAATGCTGAATACACTTAATGTGACACAATGTTGTGGAGTCTCCCTCTCTGGAGCGATTTCAAACCTGCCTAGATATTAGGAGCCTGGGCAACTTGATCTGAGTGACTATGCTTTAGCAGTGGGATTGGAATAGGTCTCCAGAGGTCTCTTCCATCTCCCATCATTCTGGGATTCTGTGAGGTATTTCTGCTCTGCACCACAATGATGCCCTCTGTAAGAAGCCTGGTCATATCCTCTGTTATTTGCTGGAACCTGAAAGTTAGCTCATGGTGCTCACGGTCCTTAGATGAACTCTGATCTCAATGATGCTCTCAAATGGTATCTCCAACATTTTTATCTGACTTTGCATTCAATTTGAAAAGGAAACAAAAAATCAAGGCGGCTTCTTAGCTGAAGGTTGTTGTCAGTAATTCCAGGGAAAATCATGAAATTAAATCCAGCAGTTGCTCTGCAGTGCAAAAGAAAAAAAAAAAGAAGGCTGATGAATTACAGCAGCAGCCTGCTTTATTCTCCTTAATAAGAAATTAGATCACAATAGGGATTTACGAAAATTACCTTGAAATGTTTGTGTGTTTGAGTGATTGCGCAATTTGCGCCAAAACGACGTCGACTCACACGAGTCAGAGCATCTGCCTCTTTGCTTTGGTGATGTGCTGCTTTAAAAAATGTCCTCCTCTTCTTTATATAGGAGCCTGCTAATGAATGCAGCAGCTTAACCCTATGGACAGTGTTTGTTTTCTTTCTGGTTTTCCCAGTTGCGCTCTTGATCATATTCTCAGGCCTTCCCAGGCTTTTGTGATGGCTTTATCCCAGCCAACTTTTTGGGTTAGGAATGAGCAGTTCATTTCAGATTATACCTTAATATTTAGCCTTTTGGATAACCTATATCCCCGGACAAGTCTGCTTAATTATTCACCCGTATCCTTTATTATAGATGCAGTTTGCAGAAGCGTGGGTTTTGTGCTAGGATGGGTGTCAGCCTTCTTGAGACGAGCTACTGGAATGTTCCTGTCCCCATCAGTGGCTTCAAGGAAGCCCACTCCATTTCATTAAGAGGCAGGAGACAGAGGCTGCTGAGCTGCATCTTGAATAACTTCAGAAAATCTTTTAAGTCAACCTTGTGGTTTAGTCAACAGGGAAGGTTTGACCTTTCACCCCCCAACAACCATCTGTTTCATTATTTATCTGAGGGAATCAGAGAGTTTTTGTTCTTTCACAAAAGTCCCTGACACCAAGATATTTTTAATAGCAGGAATTTTTCATTCTTGTCACTATTCCTTTTGAAAATACAGGTATTTTCATACAACACGTAGCTAATGAGTGAAACTTCAGAATCCAACCTTTCACTATAATCACAGGAACAGGGATTAAAGAGGTCCCACTAGTGAGGAACATGAAAATTAATTATTGAGCTCCTTGTTTTATCCTCCCCATCTGTCTGATATTCTCGAGCACAGAAGGAGTTAGACAATTAAATTACTCCTCCTTTTACCTCATCAGGATGTTCCTTGTACCTTTCCTCTAATTTTCTCCCAAATTATTTTCATTTACCAGGAAATGCGTGTCTGTTTCCCTGCGCAAGGGCAGAGACATCCAGGCTTTTCCTGAATGCCAAGAATTCAGCCAAGCTTTTCAAAACATTAACCTCTGCTGAATGCACTTAAAATATTATTTTTTTTCCTCCTTCTGAGGTTTACAAGAAATCCTTCCATGGAGAGACGACTGTTGTAAAGAACATAAGTCAATTGTAAAATTATTGTGAGCAGGAAAGAACAAAGGTAAACTGTAAAATGATTATAAGTGGTAAAGAGAGTAAGTAAATTGTAAAATCACTGTGAGTAGTGAAGAACATAAGTAAATCATAAAATTATTATGAAGAGAAAAGCACATAAGTAAATTGTACAATTATTATGAACAGCAAAGAACTTAAGCAAATTGAAAAATTATTATGAGTAGTAAAGAGCATAAGTAAATTCTAAAATGATTCTGAATAGCCCCTGTGGAAAGAGAAATGCACAAAGGCACACGTGCACTTGAGCAAAGAAAGAGTGAAAATAAAGCTGCAGGATGTGTACTTGATATGTCAAGTGTGGACGAGAGGTTCTTCTTTAAAAAACACTCATGAAATTCCCTCAGAAGTCACTGGGAAATGCCCCAGTGCATCTGCCCAGGGCAAAATTAGACCCGTTATATTTAGCTTTCCTGAGAAACCCTGGGTTTTGTAACGTGTTTATATTTCTGTCATTATTTTTGGCAGCTAAACAAGTGAAGATTTTCATTTCTAGCAACTAGTTAAGACAGTCGCAGCAATTAATTTGTTTTATTTAACAGTAAAGCTGTCACTCGGCAGTGCTGGGAACGAGAGGAACTCCAGTAGGTTGCTGGTGGAGCTTTTTCCCTCCTCGGGAAGGAGAAACTTCAGAGCTCTGTCTGTGTGTGTGTGTGTGTGTGTGTGTGTGTGTGTGTGTGTGTTTATCATCACTTTTGGCTCACTTGATATTGTTTTGCTTGAGGTGAAGCCAAAGGGTAAAAACTGCTAAAGTGGGCCCAGACCAAGATAAACACACATCCCTGAGACATTTCTCTTCTTTTTGCTGAGAGATCAGAGTATGAATAAAGTATAATCCTTAAACTTGTGATTTATTTTCCCTTTGGTGGGAGCGGCTGTGACTTGCTGCTTCTTGGGTGAGCTGAGCAGGCAATGGGCAGGCAAATCCCAAGTTTAGAGAAATCAAATTTAAAGTGGAGGCTTGGGCAACAACCTTTGCATGTGTGTTTTAGGCATGATGCTTTTTGCATACACAGAGCTGTGGAAAAACCCAGGGATTTTTCCTTTTATTAAGGCTAGGGTTTGGCTTTGGGCCATGAACTGGTCCCTGGCACTGCATGGAGACAGCGTCACTTGTGGGGCACGCTCATTAAAATTAGTATGTGGTCCTTGCTGTAGGAAAACACACTAGAGTTAGCACTGGAAATAAATATAGTTGACCCTTAAACATAGTCATAATAACATTAAATCATCTGGAGAGAGTTTAATTTGGGGGGGGGGGAGAAGTATAAAAATCAACTTTCTCTCTCTCTCTTTCTCTTTCTTTCTTTCTTTCTTTCGTTCTTTCTTTCTTTCTTTCCTTTCTCTTGTTCTTTCTTTCTTTCTTTCTTTCTTCTTTCTTTCTTTCTTTCTTTCTTTTTTACCACCCCTTACAAATGGCAATACACAGAAATTAACTCAGGTTGCTCATTTTAAGAGGGGAAAATCTGCCTTG